>NC_139472.1:32047500-32328440 GCF_057233095.1 Heloderma suspectum | reverse complement strand
CCCTAACCCTAACCCTAACCCTAACCCTAACCCTAACCCTAACCCTAACCCTAACCCTAACCCTAACCCTAACCCTAACCCTAACCCTAACCCTAACCCTAACCCTAACCCTAACCCTAACCCTAACCCTAACCCTAACCCTAACCCTAACCCTAACCCTAACCCTAACCCTAACCCTAACCCTAACCCTAACCCTAACCCTAACCCTAACCCTAACCCTAACCCTAACCCTAACCCTAACCCTAACCCTAACCCTAACCCTAACCCTAACCCTAACCCTAACCCTAACCCTAACCCTAACCCTAACCCTAACCCTAACCCTAACCCTAACCCTAACCCTAACCCTAACCCTAACCCTAACCCTAACCCTAACCCTAACCCTAACCCTAACCCTAACCCTAACCCTAACCCTAACCCTAACCCTAACCCTAACCCTAACCCTAACCCTAACCCTAACCCTAACCCTAACCCTAACCCTAACCCTAACCCTAACCCTAACCCTAACCCTAACCCTAACCCTAACCCTAACCCTAACCCTAACCCTAACCCTAACCCTAACCCTAACCCTAACCCTAACCCTAACCCTAACCCTAACCCTAACCCTAACCCTAACCCTAACCCTAACCCTAACCCTAACCCTAACCCTAACCCTAACCCTAACCCTAACCCTAACCCTAACCCTAACCCTAACCCTAACCCTAACCCTAACCCTAACCCTAACCCTAACCCTAACCCTAACCCTAACCCTAACCCTAACCCTAACCCTAACCCTAACCCTAACCCTAACCCTAACCCTAACCCTAACCCTAACCCTAACCCTAACCCTAACCCTAACCCTAACCCTAACCCTAACCCTAACCCTAACCCTAACCCTAACCCTAACCCTAACCCTAACCCTAACCCTAACCCTAACCCTAACCCTAACCCTAACCCTAACCCTAACCCTAACCCTAACCCTAACCCTAACCCTAACCCTAACCCTAACCCTAACCCTAACCCTAACCCTAACCCTAACCCTAACCCTAACCCTAACCCTAACCCTAACCCTAACCCTAACCCTAACCCTAACCCTAACCCTAACCCTAACCCTAACCCTAACCCTAACCCTAACCCTAACCCTAACCCTAACCCTAACCCTAACCCTAACCCTAACCCTAACCCTAACCCTAACCCTAACCCTAACCCTAACCCTAACCCTAACCCTAACCCTAACCCTAACCCTAACCCTAACCCTAACCCTAACCCTAACCCTAACCCTAACCCTAACCCTAACCCTAACCCTAACCCTAACCCTAACCCTAACCCTAACCCTAACCCTAACCCTAACCCTAACCCTAACCCTAACCCTAACCCTAACCCTAACCCTAACCCTAACCCTAACCCTAACCCTAACCCTAACCCTAACCCTAACCCTAACCCTAACCCTAACCCTAACCCTAACCCTAACCCTAACCCTAACCCTAACCCTAACCCTAACCCTAACCCTAACCCTAACCCTAACCCTAACCCTAACCCTAACCCTAACCCTAACCCTAACCCTAACCCTAACCCTAACCCTAACCCTAACCCTAACCCTAACCCTAACCCTAACCCTAACCCTAACCCTAACCCTAACCCTAACCCTAACCCTAACCCTAACCCTAACCCTAACCCTAACCCTAACCCTAACCCTAACCCTAACCCTAACCCTAACCCTAACCCTAACCCTAACCCTAACCCTAACCCTAACCCTAACCCTAACCCTAACCCTAACCCTAACCCTAACCCTAACCCTAACCCTAACCCTAACCCTAACCCTAACCCTAACCCTAACCCTAACCCTAACCCTAACCCTAACCCTAACCCTAACCCTAACCCTAACCCTAACCCTAACCCTAACCCTAACCCTAACCCTAACCCTAACCCTAACCCTAACCCTAACCCTAACCCTAACCCTAACCCTAACCCTAACCCTAACCCTAACCCTAACCCTAACCCTAACCCTAACCCTAACCCTAACCCTAACCCTAACCCTAACCCTAACCCTAACCCTAACCCTAACCCTAACCCTAACCCTAACCCTAACCCTAACCCTAACCCTAACCCTAACCCTAACCCTAACCCTAACCCTAACCCTAACCCTAACCCTAACCCTAACCCTAACCCTAACCCTAACCCTAACCCTAACCCTAACCCTAACCCTAACCCTAACCCTAACCCTAACCCTAACCCTAACCCTAACCCTAACCCTAACCCTAACCCTAACCCTAACCCTAACCCTAACCCTAACCCTAACCCTAACCCTAACCCTAACCCTAACCCTAACCCTAACCCTAACCCTAACCCTAACCCTAACCCTAACCCTAACCCTAACCCTAACCCTAACCCTAACCCTAACCCTAACCCTAACCCTAACCCTAACCCTAACCCTAACCCTAACCCTAACCCTAACCCTAACCCTAACCCTAACCCTAACCCTAACCCTAACCCTAACCCTAACCCTAACCCTAACCCTAACCCTAACCCTAACCCTAACCCTAACCCTAACCCTAACCCTAACCCTAACCCTAACCCTAACCCTAACCCTAACCCTAACCCTAACCCTAACCCTAACCCTAACCCTAACCCTAACCCTAACCCTAACCCTAACCCTAACCCTAACCCTAACCCTAACCCTAACCCTAACCCTAACCCTAACCCTAACCCTAACCCTAACCCTAACCCTAACCCTAACCCTAACCCTAACCCTAACCCTAACCCTAACCCTAACCCTAACCCTAACCCTAACCCTAACCCTAACCCTAACCCTAACCCTAACCCTAACCCTAACCCTAACCCTAACCCTAACCCTAACCCTAACCCTAACCCTAACCCTAACCCTAACCCTAACCCTAACCCTAACCCTAACCCTAACCCTAACCCTAACCCTAACCCTAACCCTAACCCTAACCCTAACCCTAACCCTAACCCTAACCCTAACCCTAACCCTAACCCTAACCCTAACCCTAACCCTAACCCTAACCCTAACCCTAACCCTAACCCTAACCCTAACCCTAACCCTAACCCTAACCCTAACCCTAACCCTAACCCTAACCCTAACCCTAACCCTAACCCTAACCCTAACCCTAACCCTAACCCTAACCCTAACCCTAACCCTAACCCTAACCCTAACCCTAACCCTAACCCTAACCCTAACCTAACCCTAACCCTAACCCTAACCCTAACCCTAACCCTAACCCTAACCCTAACCCTAACCCTAACCCTAACCCTAACCCTAACCCTAACCCTAACCCTAACCCTAACCCTAACCCTAACCCTAACCCTAACCCTAACCCTAACCCTAACCCTAACCCTAACCCTAACCCTAACCCTAACCCTAACCCTAACCCTAACCCTAACCCTAACCCTAACCCTAACCCTAACCCTAACCCTAACCCTAACCCTAACCCTAACCCTAACCCTAACCCTAACCCTAACCCTAACCCTAACCCTAACCCTAACCCTAACCCTAACCCTAACCCTAACCCTAACCCTAACCCTAACCCTAACCCTAACCCTAACCCTAACCCTAACCCTAACCCTAACCCTAACCCTAACCCTAACCCTAACCCTAACCCTAACCCTAACCCTAACCCTAACCCTAACCCTAACCCTAACCCTAACCCTAACCCTAACCCTAACCCTAACCCTAACCCTAACCCTAACCCTAACCCTAACCCTAACCCTAACCCTAACCCTAACCCTAACCCTAACCCTAACCCTAACCCTAACCCTAACCCTAACCCTAACCCTAACCCTAACCCTAACCCTAACCCTAACCCTAACCCTAACCCTAACCCTAACCCTAACCCTAACCCTAACCCTAACCCTAACCCTAACCCTAACCCTAACCCTAACCCTAACCCCAACCCCAACCCCAACCCTAACCCTAACCCTAACCCTAACCCTAACCCTAACCCTAACCCTAACCCTAACCCTAACCCTAACCCTAACCCTAACCCTAACCCTAACCCTAACCCTAACCCTAACCCTAACCCTAACCCTAACCCTAACCCTAACCCTAACCCTAACCCTAACCCTAACCCTAACCCTAACCCTAACCCTAACCCTAACCCTAACCCTAACCCTAACCCTAACCCTAACCCTAACCCTAACCCTAACCCTAACCCTAACCCTAACCCTAACCCTAACCCTAACCCTAACCCTAACCCTAACCCTAACCCTAACCCTAACCCTAACCCTAACCCTAACCCTAACCCTAACCCTAACCCTAACCCTAACCCTAACCCTAACCCTAACCCTAACCCTAACCCTAACCCTAACCCTAACCCTAACCCTAACCCTAACCCTAACCCTAACCCTAACCCTAACCCTAACCCTAACCCTAACCCTAACCCTAACCCTAACCCTAACCCTAACCCTAACCCTAACCCTAACCCTAACCCTAACCCTAACCCTAACCCTAACCCTAACCCTAACCCTAACCCTAACCCTAACCCTAACCCTAACCCTAACCCTAACCCTAACCCTAACCCTAACCCTAACCCTAACCCTAACCCTAACCCTAACCCTAACCCTAACCCTAACCCTAACCCTAACCCTAACCCTAACCCTAACCCTAACCCTAACCCTAACCCTAACCCTAACCCTAACCCTAACCCTAACCCTAACCCTAACCCTAACCCTAACCCTAACCCTAACCCTAACCCTAACCCTAACCCTAACCCTAACCCTAACCCTAACCCTAACCCTAACCCTAACCCTAACCCTAACCCTAACCCTAACCCTAACCCTAACCCTAACCCTAACCCTAACCCTAACCCTAACCCTAACCCTAACCCTAACCCTAACCCTAACCCTAACCCTAACCCTAACCCTAACCCTAACCCTAACCCTAACCCTAACCCTAACCCTAACCCTAACCCTAACCCTAACCCTAACCCTAACCCTAACCCTAACCCTAACCCTAACCCTAACCCTAACCCTAACCCTAACCCTAACCCTAACCCTAACCCTAACCCTAACCCTAACCCTAACCCTAACCCTAACCCTAACCCTAACCCTAACCCTAACCCTAACCCTAACCCTAACCCTAACCCTAACCCTAACCCTAACCCTAACCCTAACCCTAACCCTAACCCTAACCCTAACCCTAACCCTAACCCTAACCCTAACCCTAACCCTAACCCTAACCCTAACCCTAACCCTAACCCTAACCCTAACCCTAACCCTAACCCTAACCCTAACCCTAACCCTAACCCTAACCCTAACCCTAACCCTAACCCTAACCCTAACCCTAACCCTAACCCTAACCCTAACCCTAACCCTAACCCTAACCCTAACCCTAACCCTAACCCTAACCCTAACCCTAACCCTAACCCTAACCCTAACCCTAACCCTAACCCTAACCCTAACCCTAACCCTAACCCTAACCCTAACCCTAACCCTAACCCTAACCCTAACCCTAACCCTAACCCTAACCCTAACCCTAACCCTAACCCTAACCCTAACCCTAACCCTAACCCTAACCCTAACCCTAACCCTAACCCTAACCCTAACCCTAACCCTAACCCTAACCCTAACCCTAACCCTAACCCTAACCCTAACCCTAACCCTAACCCTAACCCTAACCCTAACCCTAACCCTAACCCTAACCCTAACCCTAACCCTAACCCTAACCCTAACCCTAACCCTAACCCTAACCCTAACCCTAACCCTAACCCTAACCCTAACCCTAACCCTAACCCTAACCCTAACCCTAACCCTAACCCTAACCCTAACCCTAACCCTAACCCTAACCCTAACCCTAACCCTAACCCTAACCCTAACCCTAACCCTAACCCTAACCCTAACCCTAACCCTAACCCTAACCCTAACCCTAACCCTAACCCTAACCCTAACCCTAACCCTAACCCTAACCCTAACCCTAACCCTAACCCTAACCCTAACCCTAACCCTAACCCTAACCCTAACCCTAACCCTAACCCTAACCCTAACCCTAACCCTAACCCTAACCCTAACCCTAACCCTAACCCTAACCCTAACCCTAACCCTAACCCTAACCCTAACCCTAACCCTAACCCTAACCCTAACCCTAACCCTAACCCTAACCCTAACCCTAACCCTAACCCTAACCCTAACCCTAACCCTAACCCTAACCCTAACCCTAACCCTAACCCTAACCCTAACCCTAACCCTAACCCTAACCCTAACCCTAACCCTAACCCTAACCCTAACCCTAACCCTAACCCTAACCCTAACCCTAACCCTAACCCTAACCCTAACCCTAACCCTAACCCTAACCCTAACCCTAACCCTAACCCTAACCCTAACCCTAACCCTAACCCTAACCCTAACCCTAACCCTAACCCTAACCCTAACCCTAACCCTAACCCTAACCCTAACCCTAACCCTAACCCTAACCCTAACCCTAACCCTAACCCTAACCCTAACCCTAACCCTAACCCTAACCCTAACCCTAACCCTAACCCTAACCCTAACCCTAACCCTAACCCTAACCCTAACCCTAACCCTAACCCTAACCCTAACCCTAACCCTAACCCTAACCCTAACCCTAACCCTAACCCTAACCCTAACCCTAACCCTAACCCTAACCCTAACCCTAACCCTAACCCTAACCCTAACCCTAACCCTAACCCTAACCCTAACCCTAACCCTAACCCTAACCCTAACCCTAACCCTAACCCTAACCCTAACCCTAACCCTAACCCTAACCCTAACCCTAACCCTAACCCTAACCCTAACCCTAACCCTAACCCTAACCCTAACCCTAACCCTAACCCTAACCCTAACCCTAACCCTAACCCTAACCCTAACCCTAACCCTAACCCTAACCCTAACCCTAACCCTAACCCTAACCCTAACCCTAACCCTAACCCCTAACCCTAACCCTAACCCTAACCCTAACCCTAACCCTAACCCTAACCCTAACCCTAACCCTAACCCTAACCCTAACCCTAACCCTAACCCTAACCCTAACCCTAACCCTAACCCTAACCCTAACCCTAACCCTAACCCTAACCCTAACCCTAACCCTAACCCTAACCCTAACCCTAACCCTAACCCTAACCCTAACCCTAACCCTAACCCTAACCCTAACCCTAACCCTAACCCTAACCCTAACCCTAACCCTAACCCTAACCCTAACCCTAACCCTAACCCTAACCCTAACCCTAACCCTAACCCTAACCCTAACCCTAACCCTAACCCTAACCCTAACCCTAACCCTAACCCTAACCCTAACCCTAACCCTAACCCTAACCCTAACCCTAACCCTAACCCTAACCCTAACCCTAACCCTAACCCTAACCCTAACCCTAACCCTAACCCTAACCCTAACCCTAACCCTAACCCTAACCCTAACCCTAACCCTAACCCTAACCCTAACCCTAACCCTAACCCTAACCCTAACCCTAACCCTAACCCTAACCCTAACCCTAACCCTAACCCTAACCCTAACCCTAACCCTAACCCTAACCCTAACCCTAACCCTAACCCTAACCCTAACCCTAACCCTAACCCTAACCCTAACCCTAACCCTAACCCTAACCCTAACCCTAACCCTAACCCTAACCCTAACCCTAACCCTAACCCTAACCCTAACCCTAACCCTAACCCTAACCCTAACCCTAACCCTAACCCTAACCCTAACCCTAACCCTAACCCTAACCCTAACCCTAACCCTAACCCTAACCCTAACCCTAACCCTAACCCTAACCCTAACCCTAACCCTAACCCTAACCCTAACCCTAACCCTAACCCTAACCCTAACCCTAACCCTAACCCTAACCCTAACCCTAACCCTAACCCTAACCCTAACCCTAACCCTAACCCTAACCCTAACCCTAACCCTAACCCTAACCCTAACCCTAACCCTAACCCTAACCCTAACCCTAACCCTAACCCTAACCCTAACCCTAACCCTAACCCTAACCCTAACCCTAACCCTAACCCTAACCCTAACCCTAACCCTAACCCTAACCCTAACCCTAACCCTAACCCTAACCCTAACCCTAACCCTAACCCTAACCCTAACCCTAACCCTAACCCTAACCCTAACCCTAACCCTAACCCTAACCCTAACCCTAACCCTAACCCTAACCCTAACCCTAACCCTAACCCTAACCCTAACCCTAACCCTAACCCTAACCCTAACCCTAACCCTAACCCTAACCCTAACCCTAACCCTAACCCTAACCCTAACCCTAACCCTAACCCTAACCCTAACCCTAACCCTAACCCTAACCCTAACCCTAACCCTAACCCTAACCCTAACCCTAACCCTAACCCTAACCCTAACCCTAACCCTAACCCTAACCCTAACCCTAACCCTAACCCTAACCCTAACCCTAACCCTAACCCTAACCCTAACCCTAACCCTAACCCTAACCCTAACCCTAACCCTAACCCTAACCCTAACCCTAACCCTAACCCTAACCCTAACCCTAACCCTAACCCTAACCCTAACCCTAACCCTAACCCTAACCCTAACCCTAACCCTAACCCTAACCCTAACCCTAACCCTAACCCTAACCCTAACCCTAACCCTAACCCTAACCCTAACCCTAACCCTAACCCTAACCCTAACCCTAACCCTAACCCTAACCCTAACCCTAACCCTAACCCTAACCCTAACCCTAACCCTAACCCTAACCCTAACCCTAACCCTAACCCTAACCCTAACCCTAACCCTAACCCTAACCCTAACCCTAACCCTAACCCTAACCCTAACCCTAACCCTAACCCTAACCCTAACCCTAACCCTAACCCTAACCCTAACCCTAACCCTAACCCTAACCCTAACCCTAACCCTAACCCTAACCCTAACCCTAACCCTAACCCTAACCCTAACCCTAACCCTAACCCTAACCCTAACCCTAACCCTAACCCTAACCCTAACCCTAACCCTAACCCTAACCCTAACCCTAACCCTAACCCTAACCCTAACCCTAACCCTAACCCTAACCCTAACCCTAACCCTAACCCTAACCCTAACCCTAACCCTAACCCTAACCCTAACCCTAACCCTAACCCTAACCCTAACCCTAACCCTAACCCTAACCCTAACCCTAACCCTAACCCTAACCCTAACCCTAACCCTAACCCTAACCTAACCCTAACCCTAACCCTAACCCTAACCCTAACCCTAACCCTAACCCTAACCCTAACCCTAACCCTAACCCTAACCCTAACCCTAACCCTAACCCTAACCCTAACCCTAACCCTAACCCTAACCCTAACCCTAACCCTAACCCTAACCCTAACCCTAACCCTAACCCTAACCCTAACCCTAACCCTAACCCTAACCCTAACCCTAACCCTAACCCTAACCCTAACCCTAACCCTAACCCTAACCCTAACCCTAACCCTAACCCTAACCCTAACCCTAACCCTAACCCTAACCCTAACCCTAACCCTAACCCTAACCCTAACCCTAACCCTAACCCTAACCCTAACCCTAACCCTAACCCTAACCCTAACCCTAACCCTAACCCTAACCCTAACCCTAACCCTAACCCTAACCCTAACCCTAACCCTAACCCTAACCCTAACCCTAACCCTAACCCTAACCCTAACCCTAACCCTAACCCTAACCCTAACCCTAACCCTAACCCTAACCCTAACCCTAACCCTAACCCTAACCCTAACCCTAACCCTAACCCTAACCCTAACCCTAACCCTAACCCTAACCCTAACCCTAACCCTAACCCTAACCCTAACCCTAACCCTAACCCTAACCCTAACCCTAACCCTAACCCTAACCCTAACCCTAACCCTAACCCTAACCCTAACCCTAACCCTAACCCTAACCCTAACCCTAACCCTAACCCTAACCCTAACCCTAACCCTAACCCTAACCCTAACCCTAACCCTAACCCTAACCCTAACCCTAACCCTAACCCTAACCCTAACCCTAACCCTAACCCTAACCCTAACCCTAACCCTAACCCTAACCCTAACCCTAACCCTAACCCTAACCCTAACCCTAACCCTAACCCTAACCCTAACCCTAACCCTAACCCTAACCCTAACCCTAACCCTAACCCTAACCCTAACCCTAACCCTAACCCTAACCCTAACCCTAACCCTAACCCTAACCCTAACCCTAACCCTAACCCTAACCCTAACCCTAACCCTAACCCTAACCCTAACCCTAACCCTAACCCTAACCCTAACCCTAACCCTAACCCTAACCCTAACCCTAACCCTAACCCTAACCCTAACCCTAACCCTAACCCTAACCCTAACCCTAACCCTAACCCTAACCCTAACCCTAACCCTAACCCTAACCCTAACCCTAACCCTAACCCTAACCCTAACCCTAACCCTAACCCTAACCCTAACCCTAACCCTAACCCTAACCCTAACCCTAACCCTAACCCTAACCCTAACCCTAACCCTAACCCTAACCCTAACCCTAACCCTAACCCTAACCCTAACCCTAACCCTAACCCTAACCCTAACCCTAACCCTAACCCTAACCCTAACCCTAACCCTAACCCTAACCCTAACCCTAACCCTAACCCTAACCCTAACCCTAACCCTAACCCTAACCCTAACCCTAACCCTAACCCTAACCCTAACCCTAACCCTAACCCTAACCCTAACCCTAACCCTAACCCTAACCCTAACCCTAACCCTAACCCTAACCCTAACCCTAACCCTAACCCTAACCCTAACCCTAACCCTAACCCTAACCCTAACCCTAACCCTAACCCTAACCCTAACCCTAACCCTAACCCTAACCCTAACCCTAACCCTAACCCTAACCCTAACCCTAACCCTAACCCTAACCCTAACCCTAACCCTAACCCTAACCCTAACCCTAACCCTAACCCTAACCCTAACCCTAACCCTAACCCTAACCCTAACCCTAACCCTAACCCTAACCCTAACCCTAACCCTAACCCTAACCCTAACCCTAACCCTAACCCTAACCCTAACCCTAACCCTAACCCTAACCCTAACCCTAACCCTAACCCTAACCCTAACCCTAACCCTAACCCTAACCCTAACCCTAACCCTAACCCTAACCCTAACCCTAACCCTAACCCTAACCCTAACCCTAACCCTAACCCTAACCCTAACCCTAACCCTAACCCTAACCCTAACCCTAACCCTAACCCTAACCCTAACCCTAACCCTAACCCTAACCCTAACCCTAACCCTAACCCTAACCCTAACCCTAACCCTAACCCTAACCCTAACCCTAACCCTAACCCTAACCCTAACCCTAACCCTAACCCTAACCCTAACCCTAACCCTAACCCTAACCCTAACCCTAACCCTAACCCTAACCCTAACCCTAACCCTAACCCTAACCCTAACCCTAACCCTAACCCTAACCCTAACCCTAACCCTAACCCTAACCCTAACCCTAACCCTAACCCTAACCCTAACCCTAACCCTAACCCTAACCCTAACCCTAACCCTAACCCTAACCCTAACCCTAACCCTAACCCTAACCCTAACCCTAACCCTAACCCTAACCCTAACCCTAACCCTAACCCTAACCCTAACCCTAACCCTAACCCTAACCCTAACCCTAACCCTAACCCTAACCCTAACCCTAACCCTAACCCTAACCCTAACCCTAACCCTAACCCTAACCCTAACCCTAACCCTAACCCTAACCCTAACCCTAACCCTAACCCTAACCCTAACCCTAACCCTAACCCTAACCCTAACCCTAACCCTAACCCTAACCCTAACCCTAACCCTAACCCTAACCCTAACCCTAACCCTAACCCTAACCCTAACCCTAACCCTAACCCTAACCCTAACCCTAACCCTAACCCTAACCCTAACCCTAACCCTAACCCTAACCCTAACCCTAACCCTAACCCTAACCCTAACCCTAACCCTAACCCTAACCCTAACCCTAACCCTAACCCTAACCCTAACCCTAACCCTAACCCTAACCCTAACCCTAACCCTAACCCTAACCCTAACCCTAACCCTAACCCTAACCCTAACCCTAACCCTAACCCTAACCCTAACCCTAACCCTAACCCTAACCCTAACCCTAACCCTAACCCTAACCCTAACCCTAACCCTAACCCTAACCCTAACCCTAACCCTAACCCTAACCCTAACCCTAACCCTAACCCTAACCCTAACCCTAACCCTAACCCTAACCCTAACCCTAACCCTAACCCTAACCCTAACCCTAACCCTAACCCTAACCCTAACCCTAACCCTAACCCTAACCCTAACCCTAACCCTAACCCTAACCCTAACCCTAACCCTAACCCTAACCCTAACCCTAACCCTAACCCTAACCCTAACCCTAACCCTAACCCTAACCCTAACCCTAACCCTAACCCTAACCCTAACCCTAACCCTAACCCTAACCCTAACCCTAACCCTAACCCTAACCCTAACCCTAACCCTAACCCTAACCCTAACCCTAACCCTAACCCTAACCCTAACCCTAACCCTAACCCTAACCCTAACCCTAACCCTAACCCTAACCCTAACCCTAACCCTAACCCTAACCCTAACCCTAACCCTAACCCTAACCCTAACCCTAACCCTAACCCTAACCCTAACCCTAACCCTAACCCTAACCCTAACCCTAACCCTAACCCTAACCCTAACCCTAACCCTAACCCTAACCCTAACCCTAACCCTAACCCTAACCCTAACCCTAACCCTAACCCTAACCCTAACCCTAACCCTAACCCTAACCCTAACCCTAACCCTAACCCTAACCCTAACCCTAACCCTAACCCTAACCCTAACCCTAACCCTAACCCTAACCCTAACCCTAACCCTAACCCTAACCCTAACCCTAACCCTAACCCTAACCCTAACCCTAACCCTAACCCTAACCCTAACCCTAACCCTAACCCTAACCCTAACCCTAACCCTAACCCTAACCCTAACCCTAACCCTAACCCTAACCCTAACCCTAACCCTAACCCTAACCCTAACCCTAACCCTAACCCTAACCCTAACCCTAACCCTAACCCTAACCCTAACCCTAACCCTAACCCTAACCCTAACCCTAACCCTAACCCTAACCCTAACCCTAACCCTAACCCTAACCCTAACCCTAACCCTAACCCTAACCCTAACCCTAACCCTAACCCTAACCCTAACCCTAACCCTAACCCTAACCCTAACCCTAACCCTAACCCTAACCCTAACCCTAACCCTAACCCTAACCCTAACCCTAACCCTAACCCTAACCCTAACCCTAACCCTAACCCTAACCCTAACCCTAACCCTAACCCTAACCCTAACCCTAACCCTAACCCTAACCCTAACCCTAACCCTAACCCTAACCCTAACCCTAACCCTAACCCTAACCCTAACCCTAACCCTAACCCTAACCCTAACCCTAACCCTAACCCTAACCCTAACCCTAACCCTAACCCTAACCCTAACCCTAACCCTAACCCTAACCCTAACCCTAACCCTAACCCTAACCCTAACCCTAACCCTAACCCTAACCCTAACCCTAACCCTAACCCTAACCCTAACCCTAACCCTAACCCTAACCCTAACCCTAACCCTAACCCTAACCCTAACCCTAACCCTAACCCTAACCCTAACCCTAACCCTAACCCTAACCCTAACCCTAACCCTAACCCTAACCCTAACCCTAACCCTAACCCTAACCCTAACCCTAACCCTAACCCTAACCCTAACCCTAACCCTAACCCTAACCCTAACCCTAACCCTAACCCTAACCCTAACCCTAACCCTAACCCTAACCCTAACCCTAACCCTAACCCTAACCCTAACCCTAACCCTAACCCTAACCCTAACCCTAACCCTAACCCTAACCCTAACCCTAACCCTAACCCTAACCCTAACCCTAACCCTAACCCTAACCCTAACCCTAACCCTAACCCTAACCCTAACCCTAACCCTAACCCTAACCCTAACCCTAACCCTAACCCTAACCCTAACCCTAACCCTAACCCTAACCCTAACCCTAACCCTAACCCTAACCCTAACCCTAACCCTAACCCTAACCCTAACCCTAACCCTAACCCTAACCCTAACCCTAACCCTAACCCTAACCCTAACCCTAACCCTAACCCTAACCCTAACCCTAACCCTAACCCTAACCCTAACCCTAACCCTAACCCTAACCCTAACCCTAACCCTAACCCTAACCCTAACCCTAACCCTAACCCTAACCCTAACCCTAACCCTAACCCTAACCCTAACCCTAACCCTAACCCTAACCCTAACCCTAACCCTAACCCTAACCCTAACCCTAACCCTAACCCTAACCCTAACCCTAACCCTAACCCTAACCCTAACCCTAACCCTAACCCTAACCCTAACCCTAACCCTAACCCTAACCCTAACCCTAACCCTAACCCTAACCCTAACCCTAACCCTAACCCTAACCCTAACCCTAACCCTAACCCTAACCCTAACCCTAACCCTAACCCTAACCCTAACCCTAACCCTAACCCTAACCCTAACCCTAACCCTAACCCTAACCCTAACCCTAACCCTAACCCTAACCCTAACCCTAACCCTAACCCTAACCCTAACCCTAACCCTAACCCTAACCCTAACCCTAACCCTAACCCTAACCCTAACCCTAACCCTAACCCTAACCCTAACCCTAACCCTAACCCTAACCCTAACCCTAACCCTAACCCTAACCCTAACCCTAACCCTAACCCTAACCCTAACCCTAACCCTAACCCTAACCCTAACCCTAACCCTAACCCTAACCCTAACCCTAACCCTAACCCTAACCCTAACCCTAACCCTAACCCTAACCCTAACCCTAACCCTAACCCTAACCCTAACCCTAACCCTAACCCTAACCCTAACCCTAACCCTAACCCTAACCCTAACCCTAACCCTAACCCTAACCCTAACCCTAACCCTAACCCTAACCCTAACCCTAACCCTAACCCTAACCCTAACCCTAACCCTAACCCTAACCCTAACCCTAACCCTAACCCTAACCCTAACCCTAACCCTAACCCTAACCCTAACCCTAACCCTAACCCTAACCCTAACCCTAACCCTAACCCTAACCCTAACCCTAACCCTAACCCTAACCCTAACCCTAACCCTAACCCTAACCCTAACCCTAACCCTAACCCTAACCCTAACCCTAACCCTAACCCTAACCCTAACCCTAACCCTAACCCTAACCCTAACCCTAACCCTAACCCTAACCCTAACCCTAACCCTAACCCTAACCCTAACCCTAACCCTAACCCTAACCCTAACCCTAACCCTAACCCTAACCCTAACCCTAACCCTAACCCTAACCCTAACCCTAACCCTAACCCTAACCCTAACCCTAACCCTAACCCTAACCCTAACCCTAACCCTAACCCTAACCCTAACCCTAACCCTAACCCTAACCCTAACCCTAACCCTAACCCTAACCCTAACCCTAACCCTAACCCTAACCCTAACCCTAACCCTAACCCTAACCCTAACCCTAACCCTAACCCTAACCCTAACCCTAACCCTAACCCTAACCCTAACCCTAACCCTAACCCTAACCCTAACCCTAACCCTAACCCTAACCCTAACCCTAACCCTAACCCTAACCCTAACCCTAACCCTAACCCTAACCCTAACCCTAACCCTAACCCTAACCCTAACCCTAACCCTAACCCTAACCCTAACCCTAACCCTAACCCTAACCCTAACCCTAACCCTAACCCTAACCCTAACCCTAACCCTAACCCTAACCCTAACCCTAACCCTAACCCTAACCCTAACCCTAACCCTAACCCTAACCCTAACCCTAACCCTAACCCTAACCCTAACCCTAACCCTAACCCTAACCCTAACCCTAACCCTAACCCTAACCCTAACCCTAACCCTAACCCTAACCCTAACCCTAACCCTAACCCTAACCCTAACCCTAACCCTAACCCTAACCCTAACCCTAACCCTAACCCTAACCCTAACCCTAACCCTAACCCTAACCCTAACCCTAACCCTAACCCTAACCCTAACCCTAACCCTAACCCTAACCCTAACCCTAACCCTAACCCTAACCCTAACCCTAACCCTAACCCTAACCCTAACCCTAACCCTAACCCTAACCCTAACCCTAACCCTAACCCTAACCCTAACCCTAACCCTAACCCTAACCCTAACCCTAACCCTAACCCTAACCCTAACCCTAACCCTAACCCTAACCCTAACCCTAACCCTAACCCTAACCCTAACCCTAACCCTAACCCTAACCCTAACCCTAACCCTAACCCTAACCCTAACCCTAACCCTAACCCTAACCCTAACCCTAACCCTAACCCTAACCCTAACCCTAACCCTAACCCTAACCCTAACCCTAACCCTAACCCTAACCCTAACCCTAACCCTAACCCTAACCCTAACCCTAACCCTAACCCTAACCCTAACCCTAACCCTAACCCTAACCCTAACCCTAACCCTAACCCTAACCCTAACCCTAACCCTAACCCTAACCCTAACCCTAACCCTAACCCTAACCCTAACCCTAACCCTAACCCTAACCCTAACCCTAACCCTAACCCTAACCCTAACCCTAACCCTAACCCTAACCCTAACCCTAACCCTAACCCTAACCCTAACCCTAACCCTAACCCTAACCCTAACCCTAACCCTAACCCTAACCCTAACCCTAACCCTAACCCTAACCCTAACCCTAACCCTAACCCTAACCCTAACCCTAACCCTAACCCTAACCCTAACCCTAACCCTAACCCTAACCCTAACCCTAACCCTAACCCTAACCCTAACCCTAACCCTAACCCTAACCCTAACCCTAACCCTAACCCTAACCCTAACCCTAACCCTAACCCTAACCCTAACCCTAACCCTAACCCTAACCCTAACCC
Source organism: Heloderma suspectum (assembly GCF_057233095.1). Taxonomy (NCBI): domain Eukaryota; kingdom Metazoa; phylum Chordata; class Lepidosauria; order Squamata; family Helodermatidae; genus Heloderma; species Heloderma suspectum. The sequence goes on along the minus strand of NC_139472.1, from coordinate 32,311,614 downwards.
TAACCCTAACCCTAACCCTAACCCTAACCCTAACCCTAACCCTAACCCTAACCCTAACCCTAACCCTAACCCTAACCCTAACCCTAACCCTAACCCTAACCCTAACCCTAACCCTAACCCTAACCCTAACCCTAACCCTAACCCTAACCCTAACCCTAACCCTAACCCTAACCCTAACCCTAACCCTAACCCTAACCCTAACCCTAACCCTAACCCTAACCCTAACCCTAACCCTAACCCTAACCCTAACCCTAACCCTAACCCTAACCCTAACCCTAACCCTAACCCTAACCCTAACCCTAACCCTAACCCTAACCCTAACCCTAACCCTAACCCTAACCCTAACCCTAACCCTAACCCTAACCCTAACCCTAACCCTAACCCTAACCCTAACCCTAACCCTAACCCTAACCCTAACCCTAACCCTAACCCTAACCCTAACCCTAACCCTAACCCTAACCCTAACCCTAACCCTAACCCTAACCCTAACCCTAACCCTAACCCTAACCCTAACCCTAACCCTAACCCTAACCCTAACCCTAACCCTAACCCTAACCCTAACCCTAACCCTAACCCTAACCCTAACCCTAACCCTAACCCTAACCCTAACCCTAACCCTAACCCTAACCCTAACCCTAACCCTAACCCTAACCCTAACCCTAACCCTAACCCTAACCCTAACCCTAACCCTAACCCTAACCCTAACCCTAACCCTAACCCTAACCCTAACCCTAACCCTAACCCTAACCCTAACCCTAACCCTAACCCTAACCCTAACCCTAACCCTAACCCTAACCCTAACCCTAACCCTAACCCTAACCCTAACCCTAACCCTAACCCTAACCCTAACCCTAACCCTAACCCTAACCCTAACCCTAACCCTAACCCTAACCCTAACCCTAACCCTAACCCTAACCCTAACCCTAACCCTAACCCTAACCCTAACCCTAACCCTAACCCTAACCCTAACCCTAACCCTAACCCTAACCCTAACCCTAACCCTAACCCTAACCCTAACCCTAACCCTAACCCTAACCCTAACCCTAACCCTAACCCTAACCCTAACCCTAACCCTAACCCTAACCCTAACCCTAACCCTAACCCTAACCCTAACCCTAACCCTAACCCTAACCCTAACCCTAACCCTAACCCTAACCCTAACCCTAACCCTAACCCTAACCCTAACCCTAACCCTAACCCTAACCCTAACCCTAACCCTAACCCTAACCCTAACCCTAACCCTAACCCTAACCCTAACCCTAACCCTAACCCTAACCCTAACCCTAACCCTAACCCTAACCCTAACCCTAACCCTAACCCTAACCCTAACCCTAACCCTAACCCTAACCCTAACCCTAACCCTAACCCTAACCCTAACCCTAACCCTAACCCTAACCCTAACCCTAACCCTAACCCTAACCCTAACCCTAACCCTAACCCTAACCCTAACCCTAACCCTAACCCTAACCCTAACCCTAACCCTAACCCTAACCCTAACCCTAACCCTAACCCTAACCCTAACCCTAACCCTAACCCTAACCCTAACCCTAACCCTAACCCTAACCCTAACCCTAACCCTAACCCTAACCCTAACCCTAACCCTAACCCTAACCCTAACCCTAACCCTAACCCTAACCCTAACCCTAACCCTAACCCTAACCCTAACCCTAACCCTAACCCTAACCCTAACCCTAACCCTAACCCTAACCCTAACCCTAACCCTAACCCTAACCCTAACCCTAACCCTAACCCTAACCCTAACCCTAACCCTAACCCTAACCCTAACCCTAACCCTAACCCTAACCCTAACCCTAACCCTAACCCTAACCCTAACCCTAACCCTAACCCTAACCCTAACCCTAACCCTAACCCTAACCCTAACCCTAACCCTAACCCTAACCCTAACCCTAACCCTAACCCTAACCCTAACCCTAACCCTAACCCTAACCCTAACCCTAACCCTAACCCTAACCCTAACCCTAACCCTAACCCTAACCCTAACCCTAACCCTAACCCTAACCCTAACCCTAACCCTAACCCTAACCCTAACCCTAACCCTAACCCTAACCCTAACCCTAACCCTAACCCTAACCCTAACCCTAACCCTAACCCTAACCCTAACCCTAACCCTAACCCTAACCCTAACCCTAACCCTAACCCTAACCCTAACCCTAACCCTAACCCTAACCCTAACCCTAACCCTAACCCTAACCCTAACCCTAACCCTAACCCTAACCCTAACCCTAACCCTAACCCTAACCCTAACCCTAACCCTAACCCTAACCCTAACCCTAACCCTAACCCTAACCCTAACCCTAACCCTAACCCTAACCCTAACCCTAACCCTAACCCTAACCCTAACCCTAACCCTAACCCTAACCCTAACCCTAACCCTAACCCTAACCCTAACCCTAACCCTAACCCTAACCCTAACCCTAACCCTAACCCTAACCCTAACCCTAACCCTAACCCTAACCCTAACCCTAACCCTAACCCTAACCCTAACCCTAACCCTAACCCTAACCCTAACCCTAACCCTAACCCTAACCCTAACCCTAACCCTAACCCTAACCCTAACCCTAACCCTAACCCTAACCCTAACCCTAACCCTAACCCTAACCCTAACCCTAACCCTAACCCTAACCCTAACCCTAACCCTAACCCTAACCCTAACCCTAACCCTAACCCTAACCCTAACCCTAACCCTAACCCTAACCCTAACCCTAACCCTAACCCTAACCCTAACCCTAACCCTAACCCTAACCCTAACCCTAACCCTAACCCTAACCCTAACCCTAACCCTAACCCTAACCCTAACCCTAACCCTAACCCTAACCCTAACCCTAACCCTAACCCTAACCCTAACCCTAACCCTAACCCTAACCCTAACCCTAACCCTAACCCTAACCCTAACCCTAACCCTAACCCTAACCCTAACCCTAACCCTAACCCTAACCCTAACCCTAACCCTAACCCTAACCCTAACCCTAACCCTAACCCTAACCCTAACCCTAACCCTAACCCTAACCCTAACCCTAACCCTAACCCTAACCCTAACCCTAACCCTAACCCTAACCCTAACCCTAACCCTAACCCTAACCCTAACCCTAACCCTAACCCTAACCCTAACCCTAACCCTAACCCTAACCCTAACCCTAACCCTAACCCTAACCCTAACCCTAACCCTAACCCTAACTCTAACCCTAACCCTAACCCTAACCCTAACCCTAACCCTAACCCTAACCCTAACCCTAACCCTAACCCTAACCCTAACCCTAACCCTAACCCTAACCCTAACCCTAACCCTAACCCTAACCCTAACCCTAACCCTAACCCTAACCCTAACCCTAACCCTAACCCTAACCCTAACCCTAACCCTAACCCTAACCCTAACCCTAACCCTAACCCTAACCCTAACCCTAACCCTAACCCTAACCCTAACCCTAACCCTAACCCTAACCCTAACCCTAACCCTAACCCTAACCCTAACCCTAACCCTAACCCTAACCCTAACCCTAACCCTAACCCTAACCCTAACCCTAACCCTAACCCTAACCCTAACCCTAACCCTAACCCTAACCCTAACCCTAACCCTAACCCTAACCCTAACCCTAACCCTAACCCTAACCCTAACCCTAACCCTAACCCTAACCCTAACCCTAACCCTAACCCTAACCCTAACCCTAACCCTAACCCTAACCCTAACCCTAACCCTAACCCTAACCCTAACCCTAACCCTAACCCTAACCCTAACCCTAACCCTAACCCTAACCCTAACCCTAACCCTAACCCTAACCCTAACCCTAACCCTAACCCTAACCCTAACCCTAACCCTAACCCTAACCCTAACCCTAACCCTAACCCTAACCCTAACCCTAACCCTAACCCTAACCCTAACCCTAACCCTAACCCTAACCCTAACCCTAACCCTAACCCTAACCCTAACCCTAACCCTAACCCTAACCCTAACCCTAACCCTAACCCTAACCCTAACCCTAACCCTAACCCTAACCCTAACCCTAACCCTAACCCTAACCCTAACCCTAACCCTAACCCTAACCCTAACCCTAACCCTAACCCTAACCCTAACCCTAACCCTAACCCTAACCCTAACCCTAACCCTAACCCTAACCCTAACCCTAACCCTAACCCTAACCCTAACCCTAACCCTAACCCTAACCCTAACCCTAACCCTAACCCTAACCCTAACCCTAACCCTAACCCTAACCCTAACCCTAACCCTAACCCTAACCCTAACCCTAACCCTAACCCTAACCCTAACCCTAACCCTAACCCTAACCCTAACCCTAACCCTAACCCTAACCCTAACCCTAACCCTAACCCTAACCCTAACCCTAACCCTAACCCTAACCCTAACCCTAACCCTAACCCTAACCCTAACCCTAACCCTAACCCTAACCCTAACCCTAACCCCTAACCCTAACCCTAACCCTAACCCTAACCCTAACCCTAACCCTAACCCTAACCCTAACCCTAACCCTAACCCTAACCCTAACCCTAACCCTAACCCTAACCCTAACCCTAACCCTAACCCTAACCCTAACCCTAACCCTAACCCTAACCCTAACCCTAACCCTAACCCTAACCCTAACCCTAACCCTAACCCTAACCCTAACCCTAACCCTAACCCTAACCCTAACCCTAACCCTAACCCTAACCCTAACCCTAACCCTAACCCTAACCCTAACCCTAACCCTAACCCTAACCCTAACCCTAACCCTAACCCTAACCCTAACCCTAACCCTAACCCTAACCCTAACCCTAACCCTAACCCTAACCCTAACCCTAACCCTAACCCTAACCCTAACCCTAACCCTAACCCTAACCCTAACCCTAACCCTAACCCTAACCCTAACCCTAACCCTAACCCTAACCCTAACCCTAACCCTAACCCTAACCCTAACCCTAACCCTAACCCTAACCCTAACCCTAACCCTAACCCTAACCCTAACCCTAACCCTAACCCTAACCCTAACCCTAACCCTAACCCTAACCCTAACCCTAACCCTAACCCTAACCCTAACCCTAACCCTAACCCTAACCCTAACCCTAACCCTAACCCTAACCCTAACCCTAACCCTAACCCTAACCCTAACCCTAACCCTAACCCTAACCCTAACCCTAACCCTAACCCTAACCCTAACCCTAACCCTAACCCTAACCCTAACCCTAACCCTAACCCTAACCCTAACCCTAACCCTAACCCTAACCCTAACCCTAACCCTAACCCTAACCCTAACCCTAACCCTAACCCTAACCCTAACCCTAACCCTAACCCTAACCCTAACCCTAACCCTAACCCTAACCCTAACCCTAACCCTAACCCTAACCCTAACCCTAACCCTAACCCTAACCCTAACCCTAACCCTAACCCTAACCCTAACCCTAACCCTAACCCTAACCCTAACCCTAACCCTAACCCTAACCCTAACCCTAACCCTAACCCTAACCCTAACCCTAACCCTAACCCTAACCCTAACCCTAACCCTAACCCTAACCCTAACCCTAACCCTAACCCTAACCCTAACCCTAACCCTAACCCTAACCCTAACCCTAACCCTAACCCTAACCCTAACCCTAACCCTAACCCTAACCCTAACCCTAACCCTAACCCTAACCCTAACCCTAACCCTAACCCTAACCCTAACCCTAACCCTAACCCTAACCCTAACCCTAACCCTAACCCTAACCCTAACCCTAACCCTAACCCTAACCCTAACCCTAACCCTAACCCTAACCCTAACCCTAACCCTAACCCTAACCCTAACCCTAACCCTAACCCTAACCCTAACCCTAACCCTAACCCTAACCCTAACCCTAACCCTAACCCTAACCCTAACCCTAACCCTAACCCTAACCCTAACCCTAACCCTAACCCTAACCCTAACCCTAACCCTAACCCTAACCCTAACCCTAACCCTAACCCTAACCCTAACCCTAACCCTAACCCTAACCCTAACCCTAACCCTAACCCTAACCCTAACCCTAACCCTAACCCTAACCCTAACCCTAACCCTAACCCTAACCCTAACCCTAACCCTAACCCTAACCCTAACCCTAACCCTAACCCTAACCCTAACCCTAACCCTAACCCTAACCCTAACCCTAACCCTAACCCTAACCCTAACCCTAACCCTAACCCTAACCCTAACCCTAACCCTAACCCTAACCCTAACCCTAACCCTAACCCTAACCCTAACCCTAACCCTAACCCTAACCCTAACCCTAACCCTAACCCTAACCCTAACCCTAACCCTAACCCTAACCCTAACCCTAACCCTAACCCTAACCCTAACCCTAACCCTAACCCTAACCCTAACCCTAACCCTAACCCTAACCCTAACCCTAACCCTAACCCTAACCCTAACCCTAACCCTAACCCTAACCCTAACCCTAACCCTAACCCTAACCCTAACCCTAACCCTAACCCTAACCCTAACCCTAACCCTAACCCTAACCCTAACCCTAACCCTAACCCTAACCCTAACCCTAACCCTAACCCTAACCCTAACCCTAACCCTAACCCTAACCCTAACCCTAACCCTAACCCTAACCCTAACCCTAACCCTAACCCTAACCCTAACCCTAACCCTAACCCTAACCCTAACCCTAACCCTAACCCTAACCCTAACCCTAACCCTAACCCTAACCCTAACCCTAACCCTAACCCTAACCCTAACCCTAACCCTAACCCTAACCCTAACCCTAACCCTAACCCTAACCCTAACCCTAACCCTAACCCTAACCCTAACCCTAACCCTAACCCTAACCCTAACCCTAACCCTAACCCTAACCCTAACCCTAACCCTAACCCTAACCCTAACCCTAACCCTAACCCTAACCCTAACCCTAACCCTAACCCTAACCCTAACCCTAACCCTAACCCTAACCCTAACCCTAACCCTAACCCTAACCCTAACCCTAACCCTAACCCTAACCCTAACCCTAACCCTAACCCTAACCCTAACCCTAACCCTAACCCTAACCCTAACCCTAACCCTAACCCTAACCCTAACCCTAACCCTAACCCTAACCCTAACCCTAACCCTAACCCTAACCCTAACCCTAACCCTAACCCTAACCCTAACCCTAACCCTAACCCTAACCCTAACCCTAACCCTAACCCTAACCCTAACCCTAACCCTAACCCTAACCCTAACCCTAACCCTAACCCTAACCCTAACCCTAACCCTAACCCTAACCCTAACCCTAACCCTAACCCTAACCCTAACCCTAACCCTAACCCTAACCCTAACCCTAACCCTAACCCTAACCCTAACCCTAACCCTAACCCTAACCCTAACCCTAACCCTAACCCTAACCCTAACCCTAACCCTAACCCTAACCCTAACCCTAACCCTAACCCTAACCCTAACCCTAACCCTAACCCTAACCCTAACCCTAACCCTAACCCTAACCCTAACCCTAACCCTAACCCTAACCCTAACCCTAACCCTAACCCTAACCCTAACCCTAACCCTAACCCTAACCCTAACCCTAACCCTAACCCTAACCCTAACCCTAACCCTAACCCTAACCCTAACCCTAACCCTAACCCTAACCCTAACCCTAACCCTAACCCTAACCCTAACCCTAACCCTAACCCTAACCCTAACCCTAACCCTAACCCTAACCCTAACCCTAACCCTAACCCTAACCCTAACCCTAACCCTAACCCTAACCCTAACCCTAACCCTAACCCTAACCCTAACCCTAACCCTAACCCTAACCCTAACCCTAACCCTAACCCTAACCCTAACCCTAACCCTAACCCTAACCCTAACCCTAACCCTAACCCTAACCCTAACCCTAACCCTAACCCTAACCCTAACCCTAACCCTAACCCTAACCCTAACCCTAACCCTAACCCTAACCCTAACCCTAACCCTAACCCTAACCCTAACCCTAACCCTAACCCTAACCCTAACCCTAACCCTAACCCTAACCCTAACCCTAACCCTAACCCTAACCCTAACCCTAACCCTAACCCTAACCCTAACCCTAACCCTAACCCTAACCCTAACCCTAACCCTAACCCTAACCCTAACCCTAACCCTAACCCTAACCCTAACCCTAACCCTAACCCTAACCCTAACCCTAACCCTAACCCTAACCCTAACCCTAACCCTAACCCTAACCCTAACCCTAACCCTAACCCTAACCCTAACCCTAACCCTAACCCTAACCCTAACCCTAACCCTAACCCTAACCCTAACCCTAACCCTAACCCTAACCCTAACCCTAACCCTAACCCTAACCCTAACCCTAACCCTAACCCTAACCCTAACCCTAACCCTAACCCTAACCCTAACCCTAACCCTAACCCTAACCCTAACCCTAACCCTAACCCTAACCCTAACCCTAACCCTAACCCTAACCCTAACCCTAACCCTAACCCTAACCCTAACCCTAACCCTAACCCTAACCCTAACCCTAACCCTAACCCTAACCCTAACCCTAACCCTAACCCTAACCCTAACCCTAACCCTAACCCTAACCCTAACCCTAACCCTAACCCTAACCCTAACCCTAACCCTAACCCTAACCCTAACCCTAACCCTAACCCTAACCCTAACCCTAACCCTAACCCTAACCCTAACCCTAACCCTAACCCTAACCCTAACCCTAACCCTAACCCTAACCCTAACCCTAACCCTAACCCTAACCCTAACCCTAACCCTAACCCTAACCCTAACCCTAACCCTAACCCTAACCCTAACCCTAACCCTAACCCTAACCCTAACCCTAACCCTAACCCTAACCCTAACCCTAACCCTAACCCTAACCCTAACCCTAACCCTAACCCTAACCCTAACCCTAACCCTAACCCTAACCCTAACCCTAACCCTAACCCTAACCCTAACCCTAACCCTAACCCTAACCCTAACCCTAACCCTAACCCTAACCCTAACCCTAACCCTAACCCTAACCCTAACCCTAACCCTAACCCTAACCCTAACCCTAACCCTAACCCTAACCCTAACCCTAACCCTAACCCTAACCCTAACCCTAACCCTAACCCTAACCCTAACCCTAACCCTAACCCTAACCCTAACCCTAACCCTAACCCTAACCCTAACCCTAACCCTAACCCTAACCCTAACCCTAACCCTAACCCTAACCCTAACCCTAACCCTAACCCTAACCCTAACCCTAACCCTAACCCTAACCCTAACCCTAACCCTAACCCTAACCCTAACCCTAACCCTAACCCTAACCCTAACCCTAACCCTAACCCTAACCCTAACCCTAACCCTAACCCTAACCCTAACCCTAACCCTAACCCTAACCCTAACCCTAACCCTAACCCTAACCCTAACCCTAACCCTAACCCTAACCCTAACCCTAACCCTAACCCTAACCCTAACCCTAACCCTAACCCTAACCCTAACCCTAACCCTAACCCTAACCCTAACCCTAACCCTAACCCTAACCCTAACCCTAACCCTAACCCTAACCCTAACCCTAACCCTAACCCTAACCCTAACCCTAACCCTAACCCTAACCCTAACCCTAACCCTAACCCTAACCCTAACCCTAACCCTAACCCTAACCCTAACCCTAACCCTAACCCTAACCCTAACCCTAACCCTAACCCTAACCCTAACCCTAACCCTAACCCTAACCCTAACCCTAACCCTAACCCTAACCCTAACCCTAACCCTAACCCTAACCCTAACCCTAACCCTAACCCTAACCCTAACCCTAACCCTAACCCTAACCCTAACCCTAACCCTAACCCTAACCCTAACCCTAACCCTAACCCTAACCCTAACCCTAACCCTAACCCTAACCCTAACCCTAACCCTAACCCTAACCCTAACCCTAACCCTAACCCTAACCCTAACCCTAACCCTAACCCTAACCCTAACCCTAACCCTAACCCTAACCCTAACCCTAACCCTAACCCTAACCCTAACCCTAACCCTAACCCTAACCCTAACCCTAACCCTAACCCTAACCCTAACCCTAACCCTAACCCTAACCCTAACCCTAACCCTAACCCTAACCCTAACCCTAACCCTAACCCTAACCCTAACCCTAACCCTAACCCTAACCCTAACCCTAACCCTAACCCTAACCCTAACCCTAACCCTAACCCTAACCCTAACCCTAACCCTAACCCTAACCCTAACCCTAACCCTAACCCTAACCCTAACCCTAACCCTAACCCTAACCCTAACCCTAACCCTAACCCTAACCCTAACCCTAACCCTAACCCTAACCCTAACCCTAACCCTAACCCTAACCCTAACCCTAACCCTAACCCTAACCCTAACCCTAACCCTAACCCTAACCCTAACCCTAACCCTAACCCTAACCCTAACCCTAACCCTAACCCTAACCCTAACCCTAACCCTAACCCTAACCCTAACCCTAACCCTAACCCTAACCCTAACCCTAACCCTAACCCTAACCCTAACCCTAACCCTAACCCTAACCCTAACCCTAACCCTAACCCTAACCCTAACCCTAACCCTAACCCTAACCCTAACCCTAACCCTAACCCTAACCCTAACCCTAACCCTAACCCTAACCCTAACCCTAACCCTAACCCTAACCCTAACCCTAACCCTAACCCTAACCCTAACCCTAACCCTAACCCTAACCCTAACCCTAACCCTAACCCTAACCCTAACCCTAACCCTAACCCTAACCCTAACCCTAACCCTAACCCTAACCCTAACCCTAACCCTAACCCTAACCCTAACCCTAACCCTAACCCTAACCCTAACCCTAACCCTAACCCTAACCCTAACCCTAACCCTAACCCTAACCCTAACCCTAACCCTAACCCTAACCCTAACCCTAACCCTAACCCTAACCCTAACCCTAACCCTAACCCTAACCCTAACCCTAACCCTAACCCTAACCCTAACCCTAACCCTAACCCTAACCCTAACCCTAACCCTAACCCTAACCCTAACCCTAACCCTAACCCTAACCCTAACCCTAACCCTAACCCTAACCCTAACCCTAACCCTAACCCTAACCCTAACCCTAACCCTAACCCTAACCCTAACCCTAACCCTAACCCTAACCCTAACCCTAACCCTAACCCTAACCCTAACCCTAACCCTAACCCTAACCCTAACCCTAACCCTAACCCTAACCCTAACCCTAACCCTAACCCTAACCCTAACCCTAACCCTAACCCTAACCCTAACCCTAACCCTAACCCTAACCCTAACCCTAACCCTAACCCTAACCCTAACCCTAACCCTAACCCTAACCCTAACCCTAACCCTAACCCTAACCCTAACCCTAACCCTAACCCTAACCCTAACCCTAACCCTAACCCTAACCCTAACCCTAACCCTAACCCTAACCCTAACCCTAACCCTAACCCTAACCCTAACCCTAACCCTAACCCTAACCCTAACCCTAACCCTAACCCTAACCCTAACCCTAACCCTAACCCTAACCCTAACCCTAACCCTAACCCTAACCCTAACCCTAACCCTAACCCTAACCCTAACCCTAACCCTAACCCTAACCCTAACCCTAACCCTAACCCTAACCCTAACCCTAACCCTAACCCTAACCCTAACCCTAACCCTAACCCTAACCCTAACCCTAACCCTAACCCTAACCCTAACCCTAACCCTAACCCTAACCCTAACCCTAACCCTAACCCTAACCCTAACCCTAACCCTAACCCTAACCCTAACCCTAACCCTAACCCTAACCCTAACCCTAACCCTAACCCTAACCCTAACCCTAACCCTAACCCTAACCCTAACCCTAACCCTAACCCTAACCCTAACCCTAACCCTAACCCTAACCCTAACCCTAACCCTAACCCTAACCCTAACCCTAACCCTAACCCTAACCCTAACCCTAACCCTAACCCTAACCCTAACCCTAACCCTAACCCTAACCCTAACCCTAACCCTAACCCTAACCCTAACCCTAACCCTAACCCTAACCCTAACCCTAACCCTAACCCTAACCCTAACCCTAACCCTAACCCTAACCCTAACCCTAACCCTAACCCTAACCCTAACCCTAACCCTAACCCTAACCCTAACCCTAACCCTAACCCTAACCCTAACCCTAACCCTAACCCTAACCCTAACCCTAACCCTAACCCTAACCCTAACCCTAACCCTAACCCTAACCCTAACCCTAACCCTAACCCTAACCCTAACCCTAACCCTAACCCTAACCCTAACCCTAACCCTAACCCTAACCCTAACCCTAACCCTAACCCTAACCCTAACCCTAACCCTAACCCTAACCCTAACCCTAACCCTAACCCTAACCCTAACCCTAACCCTAACCCTAACCCTAACCCTAACCCTAACCCTAACCCTAACCCTAACCCTAACCCTAACCCTAACCCTAACCCTAACCCTAACCCTAACCCTAACCCTAACCCTAACCCTAACCCTAACCCTAACCCTAACCCTAACCCTAACCCTAACCCTAACCCTAACCCTAACCCTAACCCTAACCCTAACCCTAACCCTAACCCTAACCCTAACCCTAACCCTAACCCTAACCCTAACCCTAACCCTAACCCTAACCCTAACCCTAACCCTAACCCTAACCCTAACCCTAACCCTAACCCTAACCCTAACCCTAACCCTAACCCTAACCCTAACCCTAACCCTAACCCTAACCCTAACCCTAACCCTAACCCTAACCCTAACCCTAACCCTAACCCTAACCCTAACCCCTAACCCTAACCCTAACCCTAACCCTAACCCTAACCCTAACCCTAACCCTAACCCTAACCCTAACCCTAACCCTAACCCTAACCCTAACCCTAACCCTAACCCTAACCCTAACCCTAACCCTAACCCTAACCCTAACCCTAACCCTAACCCTAACCCTAACCCTAACCCTAACCCTAACCCTAACCCTAACCCTAACCCTAACCCTAACCCTAACCCTAACCCTAACCCTAACCCTAACCCTAACCCTAACCCTAACCCTAACCCTAACCCTAACCCTAACCCTAACCCTAACCCTAACCCTAACCCTAACCCTAACCCTAACCCTAACCCTAACCCTAACCCTAACCCTAACCCTAACCCTAACCCTAACCCTAACCCTAACCCTAACCCTAACCCTAACCCTAACCCTAACCCTAACCCTAACCCTAACCCTAACCCTAACCCTAACCCTAACCCTAACCCTAACCCTAACCCTAACCCTAACCCTAACCCTAACCCTAACCCTAACCCTAACCCTAACCCTAACCCTAACCCTAACCCTAACCCTAACCCTAACCCTAACCCTAACCCTAACCCTAACCCTAACCCTAACCCTAACCCTAACCCTAACCCTAACCCTAACCCTAACCCTAACCCTAACCCTAACCCTAACCCTAACCCTAACCCTAACCCTAACCCTAACCCTAACCCTAACCCTAACCCTAACCCTAACCCTAACCCTAACCCTAACCCTAACCCTAACCCTAACCCTAACCCTAACCCTAACCCTAACCCTAACCCTAACCCTAACCCTAACCCTAACCCTAACCCTAACCCTAACCCTAACCCTAACCCTAACCCTAACCCTAACCCTAACCCTAACCCTAACCCTAACCCTAACCCTAACCCTAACCCTAACCCTAACCCTAACCCTAACCCTAACCCTAACCCTAACCCTAACCCTAACCCTAACCCTAACCCTAACCCTAACCCTAACCCTAACCCTAACCCTAACCCTAACCCTAACCCTAACCCTAACCCTAACCCTAACCCTAACCCTAACCCTAACCCTAACCCTAACCCTAACCCTAACCCTAACCCTAACCCTAACCCTAACCCTAACCCTAACCCTAACCCTAACCCTAACCCTAACCCTAACCCTAACCCTAACCCTAACCCTAACCCTAACCCTAACCCTAACCCTAACCCTAACCCTAACCCTAACCCTAACCCTAACCCTAACCCTAACCCTAACCCTAACCCTAACCCTAACCCTAACCCTAACCCTAACCCTAACCCTAACCCTAACCCTAACCCTAACCCTAACCCTAACCCTAACCCTAACCCTAACCCTAACCCTAACCCTAACCCTAACCCTAACCCTAACCCTAACCCTAACCCTAACCCTAACCCTAACCCTAACCCTAACCCTAACCCTAACCCTAACCCTAACCCTAACCCTAACCCTAACCCTAACCCTAACCCTAACCCTAACCCTAACCCTAACCCTAACCCTAACCCTAACCCTAACCCTAACCCTAACCCTAACCCTAACCCTAACCCTAACCCTAACCCTAACCCTAACCCTAACCCTAACCCTAACCCTAACCCTAACCCTAACCCTAACCCTAACCCTAACCCTAACCCTAACCCTAACCCTAACCCTAACCCTAACCCTAACCCTAACCCTAACCCTAACCCTAACCCTAACCCTAACCCTAACCCTAACCCTAACCCTAACCCTAACCCTAACCCTAACCCTAACCCTAACCCTAACCCTAACCCTAACCCTAACCCTAACCCTAACCCTAACCCTAACCCTAACCCTAACCCTAACCCTAACCCTAACCCTAACCCTAACCCTAACCCTAACCCTAACCCTAACCCTAACCCTAACCCTAACCCTAACCCTAACCCTAACCCTAACCCTAACCCTAACCCTAACCCTAACCCTAACCCTAACCCTAACCCTAACCCTAACCCTAACCCTAACCCTAACCCTAACCCTAACCCTAACCCTAACCCTAACCCTAACCCTAACCCTAACCCTAACCCTAACCCTAACCCTAACCCTAACCCTAACCCTAACCCTAACCCTAACCCTAACCCTAACCCTAACCCTAACCCTAACCCTAACCCTAACCCTAACCCTAACCCTAACCCTAACCCTAACCCTAACCCTAACCCTAACCCTAACCCTAACCCTAACCCTAACCCTAACCCTAACCCTAACCCTAACCCTAACCCTAACCCTAACCCTAACCCTAACCCTAACCCTAACCCTAACCCTAACCCTAACCCTAACCCTAACCCTAACCCTAACCCTAACCCTAACCCTAACCCTAACCCTAACCCTAACCCTAACCCTAACCCTAACCCTAACCCTAACCCTAACCCTAACCCTAACCCTAACCCTAACCCTAACCCTAACCCTAACCCTAACCCTAACCCTAACCCTAACCCTAACCCTAACCCTAACCCTAACCCTAACCCTAACCCTAACCCTAACCCTAACCCTAACCCTAACCCTAACCCTAACCCTAACCCTAACCCTAACCCTAACCCTAACCCTAACCCTAACCCTAACCCTAACCCTAACCCTAACCCTAACCCTAACCCTAACCCTAACCCTAACCCTAACCCTAACCCTAACCCTAACCCTAACCCTAACCCTAACCCTAACCCTAACCCTAACCCTAACCCTAACCCTAACCCTAACCCTAACCCTAACCCTAACCCTAACCCTAACCCTAACCCTAACCCTAACCCTAACCCTAACCCTAACCCTAACCCTAACCCTAACCCTAACCCTAACCCTAACCCTAACCCTAACCCTAACCCTAACCCTAACCCTAACCCTAACCCTAACCCTAACCCTAACCCTAACCCTAACCCTAACCCTAACCCTAACCCTAACCCTAACCCTAACCCTAACCCTAACCCTAACCCTAACCCTAACCCTAACCCTAACCCTAACCCTAACCCTAACCCTAACCCTAACCCTAACCCTAACCCTAACCCTAACCCTAACCCTAACCCTAACCCTAACCCTAACCCTAACCCTAACCCTAACCCTAACCCTAACCCTAACCCTAACCCTAACCCTAACCCTAACCCTAACCCTAACCCTAACCCTAACCCTAACCCTAACCCTAACCCTAACCCTAACCCTAACCCTAACCCTAACCCTAACCCTAACCCTAACCCTAACCCTAACCCTAACCCTAACCCTAACCCTAACCCTAACCCTAACCCTAACCCTAACCCTAACCCTAACCCTAACCCTAACCCTAACCCTAACCCTAACCCTAACCCTAACCCTAACCCTAACCCTAACCCTAACCCTAACCCTAACCCTAACCCTAACCCTAACCCTAACCCTAACCCTAACCCTAACCCTAACCCTAACCCTAACCCTAACCCTAACCCTAACCCTAACCCTAACCCTAACCCTAACCCTAACCCTAACCCTAACCCTAACCCTAACCCTAACCCTAACCCTAACCCTAACCCTAACCCTAACCCTAACCCTAACCCTAACCCTAACCCTAACCCTAACCCTAACCCTAACCCTAACCCTAACCCTAACCCTAACCCTAACCCTAACCCTAACCCTAACCCTAACCCTAACCCTAACCCTAACCCTAACCCTAACCCTAACCCTAACCCTAACCCTAACCCTAACCCTAACCCTAACCCTAACCCTAACCCTAACCCTAACCCTAACCCTAACCCTAACCCTAACCCTAACCCTAACCCTAACCCTAACCCTAACCCTAACCCTAACCCTAACCCTAACCCTAACCCTAACCCTAACCCTAACCCTAACCCTAACCCTAACCCTAACCCTAACCCTAACCCTAACCCTAACCCTAACCCTAACCCTAACCCTAACCCTAACCCTAACCCTAACCCTAACCCTAACCCTAACCCTAACCCTAACCCTAACCCTAACCCTAACCCTAACCCTAACCCTAACCCTAACCCTAACCCTAACCCTAACCCTAACCCTAACCCTAACCCTAACCCTAACCCTAACCCTAACCCTAACCCTAACCCTAACCCTAACCCTAACCCTAACCCTAACCCTAACCCTAACCCTAACCCTAACCCTAACCCTAACCCTAACCCTAACCCTAACCCTAACCCTAACCCTAACCCTAACCCTAACCCTAACCCTAACCCTAACCCTAACCCTAACCCTAACCCTAACCCTAACCCTAACCCTAACCCTAACCCTAACCCTAACCCTAACCCTAACCCTAACCCTAACCCTAACCCTAACCCTAACCCTAACCCTAACCCTAACCCTAACCCTAACCCTAACCCTAACCCTAACCCTAACCCTAACCCTAACCCTAACCCTAACCCTAACCCTAACCCTAACCCTAACCCTAACCCTAACCCTAACCCTAACCCTAACCCTAACCCTAACCCTAACCCTAACCCTAACCCTAACCCTAACCCTAACCCTAACCCTAACCCTAACCCTAACCCTAACCCTAACCCTAACCCTAACCCTAACCCTAACCCTAACCCTAACCCTAACCCTAACCCTAACCCTAACCCTAACCCTAACCCTAACCCTAACCCTAACCCTAACCCTAACCCTAACCCTAACCCTAACCCTAACCCTAACCCTAACCCTAACCCTAACCCTAACCCTAACCCTAACCCTAACCCTAACCCTAACCCTAACCCTAACCCTAACCCTAACCCTAACCCTAACCCTAACCCTAACCCTAACCCTAACCCTAACCCTAACCCTAACCCTAACCCTAACCCTAACCCTAACCCTAACCCTAACCCTAACCCTAACCCTAACCCTAACCCTAACCCTAACCCTAACCCTAACCCTAACCCTAACCCTAACCCTAACCCTAACCCTAACCCTAACCCTAACCCTAACCCTAACCCTAACCCTAACCCTAACCCTAACCCTAACCCTAACCCTAACCCTAACCCTAACCCTAACCCTAACCCTAACCCTAACCCTAACCCTAACCCTAACCCTAACCCTAACCCTAACCCTAACCCTAACCCTAACCCTAACCCTAACCCTAACCCTAACCCTAACCCTAACCCTAACCCTAACCCTAACCCTAACCCTAACCCTAACCCTAACCCTAACCCTAACCCTAACCCTAACCCTAACCCTAACCCTAACCCTAACCCTAACCCTAACCCTAACCCTAACCCTAACCCTAACCCTAACCCTAACCCTAACCCTAACCCTAACCCTAACCCTAACCCTAACCCTAACCCTAACCCTAACCCTAACCCTAACCCTAACCCTAACCCTAACCCTAACCCTAACCCTAACCCTAACCCTAACCCTAACCCTAACCCTAACCCTAACCCTAACCCTAACCCTAACCCTAACCCTAACCCTAACCCTAACCCTAACCCTAACCCTAACCCTAACCCTAACCCTAACCCTAACCCTAACCCTAACCCTAACCCTAACCCTAACCCTAACCCTAACCCTAACCCTAACCCTAACCCTAACCCTAACCCTAACCCTAACCCTAACCCTAACCCTAACCCTAACCCTAACCCTAACCCTAACCCTAACCCTAACCCTAACCCTAACCCTAACCCTAACCCTAACCCTAACCCTAACCCTAACCCTAACCCTAACCCTAACCCTAACCCTAACCCTAACCCTAACCCTAACCCTAACCCTAACCCTAACCCTAACCCTAACCCTAACCCTAACCCTAACCCTAACCCTAACCCTAACCCTAACCCTAACCCTAACCCTAACCCTAACCCTAACCCTAACCCTAACCCTAACCCTAACCCTAACCCTAACCCTAACCCTAACCCTAACCCTAACCCTAACCCTAACCCTAACCCTAACCCTAACCCTAACCCTAACCCTAACCCTAACCCTAACCCTAACCCTAACCCTAACCCTAACCCTAACCCTAACCCTAACCCTAACCCTAACCCTAACCCTAACCCTAACCCTAACCCTAACCCTAACCCTAACCCTAACCCTAACCCTAACCCTAACCCTAACCCTAACCCTAACCCTAACCCTAACCCTAACCCTAACCCTAACCCTAACCCTAACCCTAACCCTAACCCTAACCCTAACCCTAACCCTAACCCTAACCCTAACCCTAACCCTAACCCTAACCCTAACCCTAACCCTAACCCTAACCCTAACCCTAACCCTAACCCTAACCCTAACCCTAACCCTAACCCTAACCCTAACCCTAACCCTAACCCTAACCCTAACCCTAACCCTAACCCTAACCCTAACCCTAACCCTAACCCTAACCCTAACCCTAACCCTAACCCTAACCCTAACCCTAACCCTAACCCTAACCCTAACCCTAACCCTAACCCTAACCCTAACCCTAACCCTAACCCTAACCCTAACCCTAACCCTAACCCTAACCCTAACCCTAACCCTAACCCTAACCCTAACCCTAACCCTAACCCTAACCCTAACCCTAACCCTAACCCTAACCCTAACCCTAACCCTAACCCTAACCCTAACCCTAACCCTAACCCTAACCCTAACCCTAACCCTAACCCTAACCCTAACCCTAACCCTAACCCTAACCCTAACCCTAACCCTAACCCTAACCCTAACCCTAACCCTAACCCTAACCCTAACCCTAACCCTAACCCTAACCCTAACCCTAACCCTAACCCTAACCCTAACCCTAACCCTAACCCTAACCCTAACCCTAACCCTAACCCTAACCCTAACCCTAACCCTAACCCTAACCCTAACCCTAACCCTAACCCTAACCCTAACCCTAACCCTAACCCTAACCCTAACCCTAACCCTAACCCTAACCCTAACCCTAACCCTAACCCTAACCCTAACCCTAACCCTAACCCTAACCCTAACCCTAACCCTAACCCTAACCCTAACCCTAACCCTAACCCTAACCCTAACCCTAACCCTAACCCTAACCCTAACCCTAACCCTAACCCTAACCCTAACCCTAACCCTAACCCTAACCCTAACCCTAACCCTAACCCTAACCCTAACCCTAACCCTAACCCTAACCCTAACCCTAACCCTAACCCTAACCCTAACCCTAACCCTAACCCTAACCCTAACCCTAACCCTAACCCTAACCCTAACCCTAACCCTAACCCTAACCCTAACCCTAACCCTAACCCTAACCCTAACCCTAACCCTAACCCTAACCCTAACCCTAACCCTAACCCTAACCCTAACCCTAACCCTAACCCTAACCCTAACCCTAACCCTAACCCTAACCCTAACCCTAACCCTAACCCTAACCCTAACCCTAACCCTAACCCTAACCCTAACCCTAACCCTAACCCTAACCCTAACCCTAACCCTAACCCTAACCCTAACCCTAACCCTAACCCTAACCCTAACCCTAACCCTAACCCTAACCCTAACCCTAACCCTAACCCTAACCCTAACCCTAACCCTAACCCTAACCCTAACCCTAACCCTAACCCTAACCCTAACCCTAACCCTAACCCTAACCCTAACCCTAACCCTAACCCTAACCCTAACCCTAACCCTAACCCTAACCCTAACCCTAACCCTAACCCTAACCCTAACCCTAACCCTAACCCTAACCCTAACCCTAACCCTAACCCTAACCCTAACCCTAACCCTAACCCTAACCCTAACCCTAACCCTAACCCTAACCCTAACCCTAACCCTAACCCTAACCCTAACCCTAACCCTAACCCTAACCCTAACCCTAACCCTAACCCTAACCCTAACCCTAACCCTAACCCTAACCCTAACCCTAACCCTAACCCTAACCCTAACCCTAACCCTAACCCTAACCCTAACCCTAACCCTAACCCTAACCCTAACCCTAACCCTAACCCTAACCCTAACCCTAACCCTAACCCTAACCCTAACCCTAACCCTAACCCTAACCCTAACCCTAACCCTAACCCTAACCCTAACCCTAACCCTAACCCTAACCCTAACCCTAACCCTAACCCTAACCCTAACCCTAACCCTAACCCTAACCCTAACCCTAACCCTAACCCTAACCCTAACCCTAACCCTAACCCTAACCCTAACCCTAACCCTAACCCTAACCCTAACCCTAACCCTAACCCTAACCCTAACCCTAACCCTAACCCTAACCCTAACCCTAACCCTAACCCTAACCCTAACCCTAACCCTAACCCTAACCCTAACCCTAACCCTAACCCTAACCCTAACCCTAACCCTAACCCTAACCCTAACCCTAACCCTAACCCTAACCCTAACCCTAACCCTAACCCTAACCCTAACCCTAACCCTAACCCTAACCCTAACCCTAACCCTAACCCTAACCCTAACCCTAACCCTAACCCTAACCCTAACCCTAACCCTAACCCTAACCCTAACCCTAACCCTAACCCTAACCCTAACCCTAACCCTAACCCTAACCCTAACCCTAACCCTAACCCTAACCCTAACCCTAACCCTAACCCTAACCCTAACCCTAACCCTAACCCTAACCCTAACCCTAACCCTAACCCTAACCCTAACCCTAACCCTAACCCTAACCCTAACCCTAACCCTAACCCTAACCCTAACCCTAACCCTAACCCTAACCCTAACCCTAACCCTAACCCTAACCCTAACCCTAACCCTAACCCTAACCCTAACCCTAACCCTAACCCTAACCCTAACCCTAACCCTAACCCTAACCCTAACCCTAACCCTAACCCTAACCCTAACCCTAACCCTAACCCTAACCCTAACCCTAACCCTAACCCTAACCCTAACCCTAACCCTAACCCTAACCCTAACCCTAACCCTAACCCTAACCCTAACCCTAACCCTAACCCTAACCCTAACCCTAACCCTAACCCTAACCCTAACCCTAACCCTAACCCTAACCCTAACCCTAACCCTAACCCTAACCCTAACCCTAACCCTAACCCTAACCCTAACCCTAACCCTAACCCTAACCCTAACCCTAACCCTAACCCTAACCCTAACCCTAACCCTAACCCTAACCCTAACCCTAACCCTAACCCTAACCCTAACCCTAACCCTAACCCTAACCCTAACCCTAACCCTAACCCTAACCCTAACCCTAACCCTAACCCTAACCCTAACCCTAACCCTAACCCTAACCCTAACCCTAACCCTAACCCTAACCCTAACCCTAACCCTAACCCTAACCCTAACCCTAACCCTAACCCTAACCCTAACCCTAACCCTAACCCTAACCCTAACCCTAACCCTAACCCTAACCCTAACCCTAACCCTAACCCTAACCCTAACCCTAACCCTAACCCTAACCCTAACCCTAACCCTAACCCTAACCCTAACCCTAACCCTAACCCTAACCCTAACCCTAACCCTAACCCTAACCCTAACCCTAACCCTAACCCTAACCCTAACCCTAACCCTAACCCTAACCCTAACCCTAACCCTAACCCTAACCCTAACCCTAACCCTAACCCTAACCCTAACCCTAACCCTAACCCTAACCCTAACCCTAACCCTAACCCTAACCCTAACCCTAACCCTAACCCTAACCCTAACCCTAACCCTAACCCTAACCCTAACCCTAACCCTAACCCTAACCCTAACCCTAACCCTAACCCTAACCCTAACCCTAACCCTAACCCTAACCCTAACCCTAACCCTAACCCTAACCCTAACCCTAACCCTAACCCTAACCCTAACCCTAACCCTAACCCTAACCCTAACCCTAACCCTAACCCTAACCCTAACCCTAACCCTAACCCTAACCCTAACCCTAACCCTAACCCTAACCCTAACCCTAACCCTAACCCTAACCCTAACCCTAACCCTAACCCTAACCCTAACCCTAACCCTAACCCTAACCCTAACCCTAACCCTAACCCTAACCCTAACCCTAACCCTAACCCTAACCCTAACCCTAACCCTAACCCTAACCCTAACCCTAACCCTAACCCTAACCCTAACCCTAACCCTAACCCTAACCCTAACCCTAACCCTAACCCTAACCCTAACCCTAACCCTAACCCTAACCCTAACCCTAACCCTAACCCTAACCCTAACCCTAACCCTAACCCTAACCCTAACCCTAACCCTAACCCTAACCCTAACCCTAACCCTAACCCTAACCCTAACCCTAACCCTAACCCTAACCCTAACCCTAACCCTAACCCTAACCCTAACCCTAACCCTAACCCTAACCCTAACCCTAACCCTAACCCTAACCCTAACCCTAACCCTAACCCTAACCCTAACCCTAACCCTAACCCTAACCCTAACCCTAACCCTAACCCTAACCCTAACCCTAACCCTAACCCTAACCCTAACCCTAACCCTAACCCTAACCCTAACCCTAACCCTAACCCTAACCCTAACCCTAACCCTAACCCTAACCCTAACCCTAACCCTAACCCTAACCCTAACCCTAACCCTAACCCTAACCCTAACCCTAACCCTAACCCTAACCCTAACCCTAACCCTAACCCTAACCCTAACCCTAACCCTAACCCTAACCCTAACCCTAACCCTAACCCTAACCCTAACCCTAACCCTAACCCTAACCCTAACCCTAACCCTAACCCTAACCCTAACCCTAACCCTAACCCTAACCCTAACCCTAACCCTAACCCTAACCCTAACCCTAACCCTAACCCTAACCCTAACCCTAACCCTAACCCTAACCCTAACCCTAACCCTAACCCTAACCCTAACCCTAACCCTAACCCTAACCCTAACCCTAACCCTAACCCTAACCCTAACCCTAACCCTAACCCTAACCCTAACCCTAACCCTAACCCTAACCCTAACCCTAACCCTAACCCTAACCCTAACCCTAACCCTAACCCTAACCCTAACCCTAACCCTAACCCTAACCCTAACCCTAACCCTAACCCTAACCCTAACCCTAACCCTAACCCTAACCCTAACCCTAACCCTAACCCTAACCCTAACCCTAACCCTAACCCTAACCCTAACCCTAACCCTAACCCTAACCCTAACCCTAACCCTAACCCTAACCCTAACCCTAACCCTAACCCTAACCCTAACCCTAACCCTAACCCTAACCCTAACCCTAACCCTAACCCTAACCCTAACCCTAACCCTAACCCTAACCCTAACCCTAACCCTAACCCTAACCCTAACCCTAACCCTAACCCTAACCCTAACCCTAACCCTAACCCTAACCCTAACCCTAACCCTAACCCTAACCCTAACCCTAACCCTAACCCTAACCCTAACCCTAACCCTAACCCTAACCCTAACCCTAACCCTAACCCTAACCCTAACCCTAACCCTAACCCTAACCCTAACCCTAACCCTAACCCTAACCCTAACCCTAACCCTAACCCTAACCCTAACCCTAACCCTAACCCTAACCCTAACCCTAACCCTAACCCTAACCCTAACCCTAACCCTAACCCTAACCCTAACCCTAACCCTAACCCTAACCCTAACCCTAACCCTAACCCTAACCCTAACCCTAACCCTAACCCTAACCCTAACCCTAACCCTAACCCTAACCCTAACCCTAACCCTAACCCTAACCCTAACCCTAACCCTAACCCTAACCCTAACCCTAACCCTAACCCTAACCCTAACCCTAACCCTAACCCTAACCCTAACCCTAACCCTAACCCTAACCCTAACCCTAACCCTAACCCTAACCCTAACCCTAACCCTAACCCTAACCCTAACCCTAACCCTAACCCTAACCCTAACCCTAACCCTAACCCTAACCCTAACCCTAACCCTAACCCTAACCCTAACCCTAACCCTAACCCTAACCCTAACCCTAACCCTAACCCTAACCCTAACCCTAACCCTAACCCTAACCCTAACCCTAACCCTAACCCTAACCCTAACCCTAACCCTAACCCTAACCCTAACCCTAACCCTAACCCTAACCCTAACCCTAACCCTAACCCTAACCCTAACCCTAACCCTAACCCTAACCCTAACCCTAACCCTAACCCTAACCCTAACCCTAACCCTAACCCTAACCCTAACCCTAACCCTAACCCTAACCCTAACCCTAACCCTAACCCTAACCCTAACCCTAACCCTAACCCTAACCCTAACCCTAACCCTAACCCTAACCCTAACCCTAACCCTAACCCTAACCCTAACCCTAACCCTAACCCTAACCCTAACCCTAACCCTAACCCTAACCCTAACCCTAACCCTAACCCTAACCCTAACCCTAACCCTAACCCTAACCCTAACCCTAACCCTAACCCTAACCCTAACCCTAACCCTAACCCTAACCCTAACCCTAACCCTAACCCTAACCCTAACCCTAACCCTAACCCTAACCCTAACCCTAACCCTAACCCTAACCCTAACCCTAACCCTAACCCTAACCCTAACCCTAACCCTAACCCTAACCCTAACCCTAACCCTAACCCTAACCCTAACCCTAACCCTAACCCTAACCCTAACCCTAACCCTAACCCTAACCCTAACCCTAACCCTAACCCTAACCCTAACCCTAACCCTAACCCTAACCCTAACCCTAACCCTAACCCTAACCCTAACCCTAACCCTAACCCTAACCCTAACCCTAACCCTAACCCTAACCCTAACCCTAACCCTAACCCTAACCCTAACCCTAACCCTAACCCTAACCCTAACCCTAACCCTAACCCTAACCCTAACCCTAACCCTAACCCTAACCCTAACCCTAACCCTAACCCTAACCCTAACCCTAACCCTAACCCTAACCCTAACCCTAACCCTAACCCTAACCCTAACCCTAACCCTAACCCTAACCCTAACCCTAACCCTAACCCTAACCCTAACCCTAACCCTAACCCTAACCCTAACCCTAACCCTAACCCTAACCCTAACCCTAACCCTAACCCTAACCCTAACCCTAACCCTAACCCTAACCCTAACCCTAACCCTAACCCTAACCCTAACCCTAACCCTAACCCTAACCCTAACCCTAACCCTAACCCTAACCCTAACCCTAACCCTAACCCTAACCCTAACCCTAACCCTAACCCTAACCCTAACCCTAACCCTAACCCTAACCCTAACCCTAACCCTAACCCTAACCCTAACCCTAACCCTAACCCTAACCCTAACCCTAACCCTAACCCTAACCCTAACCCTAACCCTAACCCTAACCCTAACCCTAACCCTAACCCTAACCCTAACCCTAACCCTAACCCTAACCCTAACCCTAACCCTAACCCTAACCCTAACCCTAACCCTAACCCTAACCCTAACCCTAACCCTAACCCTAACCCTAACCCTAACCCTAACCCTAACCCTAACCCTAACCCTAACCCTAACCCTAACCCTAACCCTAACCCTAACCCTAACCCTAACCCTAACCCTAACCCTAACCCTAACCCTAACCCTAACCCTAACCCTAACCCTAACCCTAACCCTAACCCTAACCCTAACCCTAACCCTAACCCTAACCCTAACCCTAACCCTAACCCTAACCCTAACCCTAACCCTAACCCTAACCCTAACCCTAACCCTAACCCTAACCCTAACCCTAACCCTAACCCTAACCCTAACCCTAACCCTAACCCTAACCCTAACCCTAACCCTAACCCTAACCCTAACCCTAACCCTAACCCTAACCCTAACCCTAACCCTAACCCTAACCCTAACCCTAACCCTAACCCTAACCCTAACCCTAACCCTAACCCTAACCCTAACCCTAACCCTAACCCTAACCCTAACCCTAACCCTAACCCTAACCCTAACCCTAACCCTAACCCTAACCCTAACCCTAACCCTAACCCTAACCCTAACCCTAACCCTAACCCTAACCCTAACCCTAACCCTAACCCTAACCCTAACCCTAACCCTAACCCTAACCCTAACCCTAACCCTAACCCTAACCCTAACCCTAACCCTAACCCTAACCCTAACCCTAACCCTAACCCTAACCCTAACCCTAACCCTAACCCTAACCCTAACCCTAACCCTAACCCTAACCCTAACCCTAACCCTAACCCTAACCCTAACCCTAACCCTAACCCTAACCCTAACCCTAACCCTAACCCTAACCCTAACCCTAACCCTAACCCTAACCCTAACCCTAACCCTAACCCTAACCCTAACCCTAACCCTAACCCTAACCCTAACCCTAACCCTAACCCTAACCCTAACCCTAACCCTAACCCTAACCCTAACCCTAACCCTAACCCTAACCCTAACCCTAACCCTAACCCTAACCCTAACCCTAACCCTAACCCTAACCCTAACCCTAACCCTAACCCTAACCCTAACCCTAACCCTAACCCTAACCCTAACCCTAACCCTAACCCTAACCCTAACCCTAACCCTAACCCTAACCCTAACCCTAACCCTAACCCTAACCCTAACCCTAACCCTAACCCTAACCCTAACCCTAACCCTAACCCTAACCCTAACCCTAACCCTAACCCTAACCCTAACCCTAACCCTAACCCTAACCCTAACCCTAACCCTAACCCTAACCCTAACCCTAACCCTAACCCTAACCCTAACCCTAACCCTAACCCTAACCCTAACCCTAACCCTAACCCTAACCCTAACCCTAACCCTAACCCTAACCCTAACCCTAACCCTAACCCTAACCCTAACCCTAACCCTAACCCTAACCCTAACCCTAACCCTAACCCTAACCCTAACCCTAACCCTAACCCTAACCCTAACCCTAACCCTAACCCTAACCCTAACCCTAACCCTAACCCTAACCCTAACCCTAACCCTAACCCTAACCCTAACCCTAACCCTAACCCTAACCCTAACCCTAACCCTAACCCTAACCCTAACCCTAACCCTAACCCTAACCCTAACCCTAACCCTAACCCTAACCCTAACCCTAACCCTAACCCTAACCCTAACCCTAACCCTAACCCTAACCCTAACCCTAACCCTAACCCTAACCCTAACCCTAACCCTAACCCTAACCCTAACCCTAACCCTAACCCTAACCCTAACCCTAACCCTAACCCTAACCCTAACCCTAACCCTAACCCTAACCCTAACCCTAACCCTAACCCTAACCCTAACCCTAACCCTAACCCTAACCCTAACCCTAACCCTAACCCTAACCCTAACCCTAACCCTAACCCTAACCCTAACCCTAACCCTAACCCTAACCCTAACCCTAACCCTAACCCTAACCCTAACCCTAACCCTAACCCTAACCCTAACCCTAACCCTAACCCTAACCCTAACCCTAACCCTAACCCTAACCCTAACCCTAACCCTAACCCTAACCCTAACCCTAACCCTAACCCTAACCCTAACCCTAACCCTAACCCTAACCCTAACCCTAACCCTAACCCTAACCCTAACCCTAACCCTAACCCTAACCCTAACCCTAACCCTAACCCTAACCCTAACCCTAACCCTAACCCTAACCCTAACCCTAACCCTAACCCTAACCCTAACCCTAACCCTAACCCTAACCCTAACCCTAACCCTAACCCTAACCCTAACCCTAACCCTAACCCTAACCCTAACCCTAACCCTAACCCTAACCCTAACCCTAACCCTAACCCTAACCCTAACCCTAACCCTAACCCTAACCCTAACCCTAACCCTAACCCTAACCCTAACCCTAACCCTAACCCTAACCCTAACCCTAACCCTAACCCTAACCCTAACCCTAACCCTAACCCTAACCCTAACCCTAACCCTAACCCTAACCCTAACCCTAACCCTAACCCTAACCCTAACCCTAACCCTAACCCTAACCCTAACCCTAACCCTAACCCTAACCCTAACCCTAACCCTAACCCTAACCCTAACCCTAACCCTAACCCTAACCCTAACCCTAACCCTAACCCTAACCCTAACCCTAACCCTAACCCTAACCCTAACCCTAACCCTAACCCTAACCCTAACCCTAACCCTAACCCTAACCCTAACCCTAACCCTAACCCTAACCCTAACCCTAACCCTAACCCTAACCCTAACCCTAACCCTAACCCTAACCCTAACCCTAACCCTAACCCTAACCCTAACCCTAACCCTAACCCTAACCCTAACCCTAACCCTAACCCTAACCCTAACCCTAACCCTAACCCTAACCCTAACCCTAACCCTAACCCTAACCCTAACCCTAACCCTAACCCTAACCCTAACCCTAACCCTAACCCTAACCCTAACCCTAACCCTAACCCTAACCCTAACCCTAACCCTAACCCTAACCCTAACCCTAACCCTAACCCTAACCCTAACCCTAACCCTAACCCTAACCCTAACCCTAACCCTAACCCTAACCCTAACCCTAACCCTAACCCTAACCCTAACCCTAACCCTAACCCTAACCCTAACCCTAACCCTAACCCTAACCCTAACCCTAACCCTAACCCTAACCCTAACCCTAACCCTAACCCTAACCCTAACCCTAACCCTAACCCTAACCCTAACCCTAACCCTAACCCTAACCCTAACCCTAACCCTAACCCTAACCCTAACCCTAACCCTAACCCTAACCCTAACCCTAACCCTAACCCTAACCCTAACCCTAACCCTAACCCTAACCCTAACCCTAACCCTAACCCTAACCCTAACCCTAACCCTAACCCTAACCCTAACCCTAACCCTAACCCTAACCCTAACCCTAACCCTAACCCTAACCCTAACCCTAACCCTAACCCTAACCCTAACCCTAACCCTAACCCTAACCCTAACCCTAACCCTAACCCTAACCCTAACCCTAACCCTAACCCTAACCCTAACCCTAACCCTAACCCTAACCCTAACCCTAACCCTAACCCTAACCCTAACCCTAACCCTAACCCTAACCCTAACCCTAACCCTAACCCTAACCCTAACCCTAACCCTAACCCTAACCCTAACCCTAACCCTAACCCTAACCCTAACCCTAACCCTAACCCTAACCCTAACCCTAACCCTAACCCTAACCCTAACCCTAACCCTAACCCTAACCCTAACCCTAACCCTAACCCTAACCCTAACCCTAACCCTAACCCTAACCCTAACCCTAACCCTAACCCTAACCCTAACCCTAACCCTAACCCTAACCCTAACCCTAACCCTAACCCTAACCCTAACCCTAACCCTAACCCTAACCCTAACCCTAACCCTAACCCTAACCCTAACCCTAACCCTAACCCTAACCCTAACCCTAACCCTAACCCTAACCCTAACCCTAACCCTAACCCTAACCCTAACCCTAACCCTAACCCTAACCCTAACCCTAACCCTAACCCTAACCCTAACCCTAACCCTAACCCTAACCCTAACCCTAACCCTAACCCTAACCCTAACCCTAACCCTAACCCTAACCCTAACCCTAACCCTAACCCTAACCCTAACCCTAACCCTAACCCTAACCCTAACCCTAACCCTAACCCTAACCCTAACCCTAACCCTAACCCTAACCCTAACCCTAACCCTAACCCTAACCCTAACCCTAACCCTAACCCTAACCCTAACCCTAACCCTAACCCTAACCCTAACCCTAACCCTAACCCTAACCCTAACCCTAACCCTAACCCTAACCCTAACCCTAACCCTAACCCTAACCCTAACCCTAACCCTAACCCTAACCCTAACCCTAACCCTAACCCTAACCCTAACCCTAACCCTAACCCTAACCCTAACCCTAACCCTAACCCTAACCCTAACCCTAACCCTAACCCTAACCCTAACCCTAACCCTAACCCTAACCCTAACCCTAACCCTAACCCTAACCCTAACCCTAACCCTAACCCTAACCCTAACCCTAACCCTAACCCTAACCCTAACCCTAACCCTAACCCTAACCCTAACCCTAACCCTAACCCTAACCCTAACCCTAACCCTAACCCTAACCCTAACCCTAACCCTAACCCTAACCCTAACCCTAACCCTAACCCTAACCCTAACCCTAACCCTAACCCTAACCCTAACCCTAACCCTAACCCTAACCCTAACCCTAACCCTAACCCTAACCCTAACCCTAACCCTAACCCTAACCCTAACCCTAACCCTAACCCTAACCCTAACCCTAACCCTAACCCTAACCCTAACCCTAACCCTAACCCTAACCCTAACCCTAACCCTAACCCTAACCCTAACCCTAACCCTAACCCTAACCCTAACCCTAACCCTAACCCTAACCCTAACCCTAACCCTAACCCTAACCCTAACCCTAACCCTAACCCTAACCCTAACCCTAACCCTAACCCTAACCCTAACCCTAACCCTAACCCTAACCCTAACCCTAACCCTAACCCTAACCCTAACCCTAACCCTAACCCTAACCCTAACCCTAACCCTAACCCTAACCCTAACCCTAACCCTAACCCTAACCCTAACCCTAACCCTAACCCTAACCCTAACCCTAACCCTAACCCTAACCCTAACCCTAACCCTAACCCTAACCCTAACCCTAACCCTAACCCTAACCCTAACCCTAACCCTAACCCTAACCCTAACCCTAACCCTAACCCTAACCCTAACCCTAACCCTAACCCTAACCCTAACCCTAACCCTAACCCTAACCCTAACCCTAACCCTAACCCTAACCCTAACCCTAACCCTAACCCTAACCCTAACCCTAACCCTAACCCTAACCCTAACCCTAACCCTAACCCTAACCCTAACCCTAACCCTAACCCTAACCCTAACCCTAACCCTAACCCTAACCCTAACCCTAACCCTAACCCTAACCCTAACCCTAACCCTAACCCTAACCCTAACCCTAACCCTAACCCTAACCCTAACCCTAACCCTAACCCTAACCCTAACCCTAACCCTAACCCTAACCCTAACCCTAACCCTAACCCTAACCCTAACCCTAACCCTAACCCTAACCCTAACCCTAACCCTAACCCTAACCCTAACCCTAACCCTAACCCTAACCCTAACCCTAACCCTAACCCTAACCCTAACCCTAACCCTAACCCTAACCCTAACCCTAACCCTAACCCTAACCCTAACCCTAACCCTAACCCTAACCCTAACCCTAACCCTAACCCTAACCCTAACCCTAACCCTAACCCTAACCCTAACCCTAACCCTAACCCTAACCCTAACCCTAACCCTAACCCTAACCCTAACCCTAACCCTAACCCTAACCCTAACCCTAACCCTAACCCTAACCCCTAACCCTAACCCTAACCCTAACCCTAACCCTAACCCTAACCCTAACCCTAACCCTAACCCTAACCCTAACCCTAACCCTAACCCTAACCCTAACCCTAACCCTAACCCTAACCCTAACCCTAACCCTAACCCTAACCCTAACCCTAACCCTAACCCTAACCCTAACCCTAACCCTAACCCTAACCCTAACCCTAACCCTAACCCTAACCCTAACCCTAACCCTAACCCTAACCCTAACCCTAACCCTAACCCTAACCCTAACCCTAACCCTAACCCTAACCCTAACCCTAACCCTAACCCTAACCCTAACCCTAACCCTAACCCTAACCCTAACCCTAACCCTAACCCTAACCCTAACCCTAACCCTAACCCTAACCCTAACCCTAACCCTAACCCTAACCCTAACCCTAACCCTAACCCTAACCCTAACCCTAACCCTAACCCTAACCCTAACCCTAACCCTAACCCTAACCCTAACCCTAACCCTAACCCTAACCCTAACCCTAACCCTAACCCTAACCCTAACCCTAACCCTAACCCTAACCCTAACCCTAACCCTAACCCTAACCCTAACCCTAACCCTAACCCTAACCCTAACCCTAACCCTAACCCTAACCCTAACCCTAACCCTAACCCTAACCCTAACCCTAACCCTAACCCTAACCCTAACCCTAACCCTAACCCTAACCCTAACCCTAACCCTAACCCTAACCCTAACCCTAACCCTAACCCTAACCCTAACCCTAACCCTAACCCTAACCCTAACCCTAACCCTAACCCTAACCCTAACCCTAACCCTAACCCTAACCCTAACCCTAACCCTAACCCTAACCCTAACCCTAACCCTAACCCTAACCCTAACCCTAACCCTAACCCTAACCCTAACCCTAACCCTAACCCTAACCCTAACCCTAACCCTAACCCTAACCCTAACCCTAACCCTAACCCTAACCCTAACCCTAACCCTAACCCTAACCCTAACCCTAACCCTAACCCTAACCCTAACCCTAACCCTAACCCTAACCCTAACCCTAACCCTAACCCTAACCCTAACCCTAACCCTAACCCTAACCCTAACCCTAACCCTAACCCTAACCCTAACCCTAACCCTAACCCTAACCCTAACCCTAACCCTAACCCTAACCCTAACCCTAACCCTAACCCTAACCCTAACCCTAACCCTAACCCTAACCCTAACCCTAACCCTAACCCTAACCCTAACCCTAACCCTAACCCTAACCCTAACCCTAACCCTAACCCTAACCCTAACCCTAACCCTAACCCTAACCCTAACCCTAACCCTAACCCTAACCCTAACCCTAACCCTAACCCTAACCCTAACCCTAACCCTAACCCTAACCCTAACCCTAACCCTAACCCTAACCCTAACCCTAACCCTAACCCTAACCCTAACCCTAACCCTAACCCTAACCCTAACCCTAACCCTAACCCTAACCCTAACCCTAACCCTAACCCTAACCCTAACCCTAACCCTAACCCTAACCCTAACCCTAACCCTAACCCTAACCCTAACCCTAACCCTAACCCTAACCCTAACCCTAACCCTAACCCTAACCCTAACCCTAACCCTAACCCTAACCCTAACCCTAACCCTAACCCTAACCCTAACCCTAACCCTAACCCTAACCCTAACCCTAACCCTAACCCTAACCCTAACCCTAACCCTAACCCTAACCCTAACCCTAACCCTAACCCTAACCCTAACCCTAACCCTAACCCTAACCCTAACCCTAACCCTAACCCTAACCCTAACCCTAACCCTAACCCTAACCCTAACCCTAACCCTAACCCTAACCCTAACCCTAACCCTAACCCTAACCCTAACCCTAACCCTAACCCTAACCCTAACCCTAACCCTAACCCTAACCCTAACCCTAACCCTAACCCTAACCCTAACCCTAACCCTAACCCTAACCCTAACCCTAACCCTAACCCTAACCCTAACCCTAACCCTAACCCTAACCCTAACCCTAACCCTAACCCTAACCCTAACCCTAACCCTAACCCTAACCCTAACCCTAACCCTAACCCTAACCCTAACCCTAACCCTAACCCTAACCCTAACCCTAACCCTAACCCTAACCCTAACCCTAACCCTAACCCTAACCCTAACCCTAACCCTAACCCTAACCCTAACCCTAACCCTAACCCTAACCCTAACCCTAACCCTAACCCTAACCCTAACCCTAACCCTAACCCTAACCCTAACCCTAACCCTAACCCTAACCCTAACCCTAACCCTAACCCTAACCCTAACCCTAACCCTAACCCTAACCCTAACCCTAACCCTAACCCTAACCCTAACCCTAACCCTAACCCTAACCCTAACCCTAACCCTAACCCTAACCCTAACCCTAACCCTAACCCTAACCCTAACCCTAACCCTAACCCTAACCCTAACCCTAACCCTAACCCTAACCCTAACCCTAACCCTAACCCTAACCCTAACCCTAACCCTAACCCTAACCCTAACCCTAACCCTAACCCTAACCCTAACCCTAACCCTAACCCTAACCCTAACCCTAACCCTAACCCTAACCCTAACCCTAACCCTAACCCTAACCCTAACCCTAACCCTAACCCTAACCCTAACCCTAACCCTAACCCTAACCCTAACCCTAACCCTAACCCTAACCCTAACCCTAACCCTAACCCTAACCCTAACCCTAACCCTAACCCTAACCCTAACCCTAACCCTAACCCTAACCCTAACCCTAACCCTAACCCTAACCCTAACCCTAACCCTAACCCTAACCCTAACCCTAACCCTAACCCTAACCCTAACCCTAACCCTAACCCTAACCCTAACCCTAACCCTAACCCTAACCCTAACCCTAACCCTAACCCTAACCCTAACCCTAACCCTAACCCTAACCCTAACCCTAACCCTAACCCTAACCCTAACCCTAACCCTAACCCTAACCCTAACCCTAACCCTAACCCTAACCCTAACCCTAACCCTAACCCTAACCCTAACCCTAACCCTAACCCTAACCCTAACCCTAACCCTAACCCTAACCCTAACCCTAACCCTAACCCTAACCCTAACCCTAACCCTAACCCTAACCCTAACCCTAACCCTAACCCTAACCCTAACCCTAACCCTAACCCTAACCCTAACCCTAACCCTAACCCTAACCCTAACCCTAACCCTAACCCTAACCCTAACCCTAACCCTAACCCTAACCCTAACCCTAACCCTAACCCTAACCCTAACCCTAACCCTAACCCTAACCCTAACCCTAACCCTAACCCTAACCCTAACCCTAACCCTAACCCTAACCCTAACCCTAACCCTAACCCTAACCCTAACCCTAACCCTAACCCTAACCCTAACCCTAACCCTAACCCTAACCCTAACCCTAACCCTAACCCTAACCCTAACCCTAACCCTAACCCTAACCCTAACCCTAACCCTAACCCTAACCCTAACCCTAACCCTAACCCTAACCCTAACCCTAACCCTAACCCTAACCCTAACCCTAACCCTAACCCTAACCCTAACCCTAACCCTAACCCTAACCCTAACCCTAACCCTAACCCTAACCCTAACCCTAACCCTAACCCTAACCCTAACCCTAACCCTAACCCTAACCCTAACCCTAACCCTAACCCTAACCCTAACCCTAACCCTAACCCTAACCCTAACCCTAACCCTAACCCTAACCCTAACCCTAACCCTAACCCTAACCCTAACCCTAACCCTAACCCTAACCCTAACCCTAACCCTAACCCTAACCCTAACCCTAACCCTAACCCTAACCCTAACCCTAACCCTAACCCTAACCCTAACCCTAACCCTAACCCTAACCCTAACCCTAACCCTAACCCTAACCCTAACCCTAACCCTAACCCTAACCCTAACCCTAACCCTAACCCTAACCCTAACCCTAACCCTAACCCTAACCCTAACCCTAACCCTAACCCTAACCCTAACCCTAACCCTAACCCTAACCCTAACCCTAACCCTAACCCTAACCCTAACCCTAACCCTAACCCTAACCCTAACCCTAACCCTAACCCTAACCCTAACCCTAACCCTAACCCTAACCCTAACCCTAACCCTAACCCTAACCCTAACCCTAACCCTAACCCTAACCCTAACCCTAACCCTAACCCTAACCCTAACCCTAACCCTAACCCTAACCCTAACCCTAACCCTAACCCTAACCCTAACCCTAACCCTAACCCTAACCCTAACCCTAACCCTAACCCTAACCCTAACCCTAACCCTAACCCTAACCCTAACCCTAACCCTAACCCTAACCCTAACCCTAACCCTAACCCTAACCCTAACCCTAACCCTAACCCTAACCCTAACCCTAACCCTAACCCTAACCCTAACCCTAACCCTAACCCTAACCCTAACCCTAACCCTAACCCTAACCCTAACCCTAACCCTAACCCTAACCCTAACCCTAACCCTAACCCTAACCCTAACCCTAACCCTAACCCTAACCCTAACCCTAACCCTAACCCTAACCCTAACCCTAACCCTAACCCTAACCCTAACCCTAACCCTAACCCTAACCCTAACCCTAACCCTAACCCTAACCCTAACCCTAACCCTAACCCTAACCCTAACCCTAACCCTAACCCTAACCCTAACCCTAACCCTAACCCTAACCCTAACCCTAACCCTAACCCTAACCCTAACCCTAACCCTAACCCTAACCCTAACCCTAACCCTAACCCTA
Source organism: Heloderma suspectum (assembly GCF_057233095.1). Classification (NCBI taxonomy): domain Eukaryota; kingdom Metazoa; phylum Chordata; class Lepidosauria; order Squamata; family Helodermatidae; genus Heloderma; species Heloderma suspectum. Next base: position 32,275,189 of record NC_139472.1, on the reverse strand, counting down.
ACCCTAACCCTAACCCTAACCCTAACCCTAACCCTAACCCTAACCCTAACCCTAACCCTAACCCTAACCCTAACCCTAACCCTAACCCTAACCCTAACCCTAACCCTAACCCTAACCCTAACCCTAACCCTAACCCTAACCCTAACCCTAACCCTAACCCTAACCCTAACCCTAACCCTAACCCTAACCCTAACCCTAACCCTAACCCTAACCCTAACCCTAACCCTAACCCTAACCCTAACCCTAACCCTAACCCTAACCCTAACCCTAACCCTAACCCTAACCCTAACCCTAACCCTAACCCTAACCCTAACCCTAACCCTAACCCTAACCCTAACCCTAACCCTAACCCTAACCCTAACCCTAACCCTAACCCTAACCCTAACCCTAACCCTAACCCTAACCCTAACCCTAACCCTAACCCTAACCCTAACCCTAACCCTAACCCTAACCCTAACCCTAACCCTAACCCTAACCCTAACCCTAACCCTAACCCTAACCCTAACCCTAACCCTAACCCTAACCCTAACCCTAACCCTAACCCTAACCCTAACCCTAACCCTAACCCTAACCCTAACCCTAACCCTAACCCTAACCCTAACCCTAACCCTAACCCTAACCCTAACCCTAACCCTAACCCTAACCCTAACCCTAACCCTAACCCTAACCCTAACCCTAACCCTAACCCTAACCCTAACCCTAACCCTAACCCTAACCCTAACCCTAACCCTAACCCTAACCCTAACCCTAACCCTAACCCTAACCCTAACCCTAACCCTAACCCTAACCCTAACCCTAACCCTAACCCTAACCCTAACCCTAACCCTAACCCTAACCCTAACCCTAACCCTAACCCTAACCCTAACCCTAACCCTAACCCTAACCCTAACCCTAACCCTAACCCTAACCCTAACCCTAACCCTAACCCTAACCCTAACCCTAACCCTAACCCTAACCCTAACCCTAACCCTAACCCTAACCCTAACCCTAACCCTAACCCTAACCCTAACCCTAACCCTAACCCTAACCCTAACCCTAACCCTAACCCTAACCCTAACCCTAACCCTAACCCTAACCCTAACCCTAACCCTAACCCTAACCCTAACCCTAACCCTAACCCTAACCCTAACCCTAACCCTAACCCTAACCCTAACCCTAACCCTAACCCTAACCCTAACCCTAACCCTAACCCTAACCCTAACCCTAACCCTAACCCTAACCCTAACCCTAACCCTAACCCTAACCCTAACCCTAACCCTAACCCTAACCCTAACCCTAACCCTAACCCTAACCCTAACCCTAACCCTAACCCTAACCCTAACCCTAACCCTAACCCTAACCCTAACCCTAACCCTAACCCTAACCCTAACCCTAACCCTAACCCTAACCCTAACCCTAACCCTAACCCTAACCCTAACCCTAACCCTAACCCTAACCCTAACCCTAACCCTAACCCTAACCCTAACCCTAACCCTAACCCTAACCCTAACCCTAACCCTAACCCTAACCCTAACCCTAACCCTAACCCTAACCCTAACCCTAACCCTAACCCTAACCCTAACCCTAACCCTAACCCTAACCCTAACCCTAACCCTAACCCTAACCCTAACCCTAACCCTAACCCTAACCCTAACCCTAACCCTAACCCTAACCCTAACCCTAACCCTAACCCTAACCCTAACCCTAACCCTAACCCTAACCCTAACCCTAACCCTAACCCTAACCCTAACCCTAACCCTAACCCTAACCCTAACCCTAACCCTAACCCTAACCCTAACCCTAACCCTAACCCTAACCCTAACCCTAACCCTAACCCTAACCCTAACCCTAACCCTAACCCTAACCCTAACCCTAACCCTAACCCTAACCCTAACCCTAACCCTAACCCTAACCCTAACCCTAACCCTAACCCTAACCCTAACCCTAACCCTAACCCTAACCCTAACCCTAACCCTAACCCTAACCCTAACCCTAACCCTAACCCTAACCCTAACCCTAACCCTAACCCTAACCCTAACCCTAACCCTAACCCTAACCCTAACCCTAACCCTAACCCTAACCCTAACCCTAACCCTAACCCTAACCCTAACCCTAACCCTAACCCTAACCCTAACCCTAACCCTAACCCTAACCCTAACCCTAACCCTAACCCTAACCCTAACCCTAACCCTAACCCTAACCCTAACCCTAACCCTAACCCTAACCCTAACCCTAACCCTAACCCTAACCCTAACCCTAACCCTAACCCTAACCCTAACCCTAACCCTAACCCTAACCCTAACCCTAACCCTAACCCTAACCCTAACCCTAACCCTAACCCTAACCCTAACCCTAACCCTAACCCTAACCCTAACCCTAACCCTAACCCTAACCCTAACCCTAACCCTAACCCTAACCCTAACCCTAACCCTAACCCTAACCCTAACCCTAACCTAACCCTAACCCTAACCCTAACCCTAACCCTAACCCTAACCCTAACCCTAACCCTAACCCTAACCCTAACCCTAACCCTAACCCTAACCCTAACCCTAACCCTAACCCTAACCCTAACCCTAACCCTAACCCTAACCCTAACCCTAACCCTAACCCTAACCCTAACCCTAACCCTAACCCTAACCCTAACCCTAACCCTAACCCTAACCCTAACCCTAACCCTAACCCTAACCCTAACCCTAACCCTAACCCTAACCCTAACCCTAACCCTAACCCTAACCCTAACCCTAACCCTAACCCTAACCCTAACCCTAACCCTAACCCTAACCCTAACCCTAACCCTAACCCTAACCCTAACCCTAACCCTAACCCTAACCCTAACCCTAACCCTAACCCTAACCCTAACCCTAACCCTAACCCTAACCCTAACCCTAACCCTAACCCTAACCCTAACCCTAACCCTAACCCTAACCCTAACCCTAACCCTAACCCTAACCCTAACCCTAACCCTAACCCTAACCCTAACCCTAACCCTAACCCTAACCCTAACCCTAACCCTAACCCTAACCCTAACCCTAACCCTAACCCTAACCCTAACCCTAACCCTAACCCTAACCCTAACCCTAACCCTAACCCTAACCCTAACCCTAACCCTAACCCTAACCCTAACCCTAACCCTAACCCTAACCCTAACCCTAACCCTAACCCTAACCCTAACCCTAACCCTAACCCTAACCCTAACCCTAACCCTAACCCTAACCCTAACCCTAACCCTAACCCTAACCCTAACCCTAACCCTAACCCTAACCCTAACCCTAACCCTAACCCTAACCCTAACCCTAACCCTAACCCTAACCCTAACCCTAACCCTAACCCTAACCCTAACCCTAACCCTAACCCTAACCCTAACCCTAACCCTAACCCTAACCCTAACCCTAACCCTAACCCTAACCCTAACCCTAACCCTAACCCTAACCCTAACCCTAACCCTAACCCTAACCCTAACCCTAACCCTAACCCTAACCCTAACCCTAACCCTAACCCTAACCCTAACCCTAACCCTAACCCTAACCCTAACCCTAACCCTAACCCTAACCCTAACCCTAACCCTAACCCTAACCCTAACCCTAACCCTAACCCTAACCCTAACCCTAACCCTAACCCTAACCCTAACCCTAACCCTAACCCTAACCCTAACCCTAACCCTAACCCTAACCCTAACCCTAACCCTAACCCTAACCCTAACCCTAACCCTAACCCTAACCCTAACCCTAACCCTAACCCTAACCCTAACCCTAACCCTAACCCTAACCCTAACCCTAACCCTAACCCTAACCCTAACCCTAACCCTAACCCTAACCCTAACCCTAACCCTAACCCTAACCCTAACCCTAACCCTAACCCTAACCCTAACCCTAACCCTAACCCTAACCCTAACCCTAACCCTAACCCTAACCCTAACCCTAACCCTAACCCTAACCCTAACCCTAACCCTAACCCTAACCCTAACCCTAACCCTAACCCTAACCCTAACCCTAACCCTAACCCTAACCCTAACCCTAACCCTAACCCTAACCCTAACCCTAACCCTAACCCTAACCCTAACCCTAACCCTAACCCTAACCCTAACCCTAACCCTAACCCTAACCCTAACCCTAACCCTAACCCTAACCCTAACCCTAACCCTAACCCTAACCCTAACCCTAACCCTAACCCTAACCCTAACCCTAACCCTAACCCTAACCCTAACCCTAACCCTAACCCTAACCCTAACCCTAACCCTAACCCTAACCCTAACCCTAACCCTAACCCTAACCCTAACCCTAACCCTAACCCTAACCCTAACCCTAACCCTAACCCTAACCCTAACCCTAACCCTAACCCTAACCCTAACCCTAACCCTAACCCTAACCCTAACCCTAACCCTAACCCTAACCCTAACCCTAACCCTAACCCTAACCCTAACCCTAACCCTAACCCTAACCCTAACCCTAACCCTAACCCTAACCCTAACCCTAACCCTAACCCTAACCCTAACCCTAACCCTAACCCTAACCCTAACCCTAACCCTAACCCTAACCCTAACCCTAACCCTAACCCTAACCCTAACCCTAACCCTAACCCTAACCCTAACCCTAACCCTAACCCTAACCCTAACCCTAACCCTAACCCTAACCCTAACCCTAACCCTAACCCTAACCCTAACCCTAACCCTAACCCTAACCCTAACCCTAACCCTAACCCTAACCCTAACCCTAACCCTAACCCTAACCCTAACCCTAACCCTAACCCTAACCCTAACCCTAACCCTAACCCTAACCCTAACCCTAACCCTAACCCTAACCCTAACCCTAACCCTAACCCTAACCCTAACCCTAACCCTAACCCTAACCCTAACCCTAACCCTAACCCTAACCCTAACCCTAACCCTAACCCTAACCCTAACCCTAACCCTAACCCTAACCCTAACCCTAACCCTAACCCTAACCCTAACCCTAACCCTAACCCTAACCCTAACCCTAACCCTAACCCTAACCCTAACCCTAACCCTAACCCTAACCCTAACCCTAACCCTAACCCTAACCCTAACCCTAACCCTAACCCTAACCCTAACCCTAACCCTAACCCTAACCCTAACCCTAACCCTAACCCTAACCCTAACCCTAACCCTAACCCTAACCCTAACCCTAACCCTAACCCTAACCCTAACCCTAACCCTAACCCTAACCCTAACCCTAACCCTAACCCTAACCCTAACCCTAACCCTAACCCTAACCCTAACCCTAACCCTAACCCTAACCCTAACCCTAACCCTAACCCTAACCCTAACCCTAACCCTAACCCTAACCCTAACCCTAACCCTAACCCTAACCCTAACCCTAACCCTAACCCTAACCCTAACCCTAACCCTAACCCTAACCCTAACCCTAACCCTAACCCTAACCCTAACCCTAACCCTAACCCTAACCCTAACCCTAACCCTAACCCTAACCCTAACCCTAACCCTAACCCTAACCCTAACCCTAACCCTAACCCTAACCCTAACCCTAACCCTAACCCTAACCCTAACCCTAACCCTAACCCTAACCCTAACCCTAACCCTAACCCTAACCCTAACCCTAACCCTAACCCTAACCCTAACCCTAACCCTAACCCTAACCCTAACCCTAACCCTAACCCTAACCCTAACCCTAACCCTAACCCTAACCCTAACCCTAACCCTAACCCTAACCCTAACCCTAACCCTAACCCTAACCCTAACCCTAACCCTAACCCTAACCCTAACCCTAACCCTAACCCTAACCCTAACCCTAACCCTAACCCTAACCCTAACCCTAACCCTAACCCTAACCCTAACCCTAACCCTAACCCTAACCCTAACCCTAACCCTAACCCTAACCCTAACCCTAACCCTAACCCTAACCCTAACCCTAACCCTAACCCTAACCCTAACCCTAACCCTAACCCTAACCCTAACCCTAACCCTAACCCTAACCCTAACCCTAACCCTAACCCTAACCCTAACCCTAACCCTAACCCTAACCCTAACCCTAACCCTAACCCTAACCCTAACCCTAACCCTAACCCTAACCCTAACCCTAACCCTAACCCTAACCCTAACCCTAACCCTAACCCTAACCCTAACCCTAACCCTAACCCTAACCCTAACCCTAACCCTAACCCTAACCCTAACCCTAACCCTAACCCTAACCCTAACCCTAACCCTAACCCTAACCCTAACCCTAACCCTAACCCTAACCCTAACCCTAACCCTAACCCTAACCCTAACCCTAACCCTAACCCTAACCCTAACCCTAACCCTAACCCTAACCCTAACCCTAACCCTAACCCTAACCCTAACCCTAACCCTAACCCTAACCCTAACCCTAACCCTAACCCTAACCCTAACCCTAACCCTAACCCTAACCCTAACCCTAACCCTAACCCTAACCCTAACCCTAACCCTAACCCTAACCCTAACCCTAACCCTAACCCTAACCCTAACCCTAACCCTAACCCTAACCCTAACCCTAACCCTAACCCTAACCCTAACCCTAACCCTAACCCTAACCCTAACCCTAACCCTAACCCTAACCCTAACCCTAACCCTAACCCTAACCCTAACCCTAACCCTAACCCTAACCCTAACCCTAACCCTAACCCTAACCCTAACCCTAACCCTAACCCTAACCCTAACCCTAACCCTAACCCTAACCCTAACCCTAACCCTAACCCTAACCCTAACCCTAACCCTAACCCTAACCCTAACCCTAACCCTAACCCTAACCCTAACCCTAACCCTAACCCTAACCCTAACCCTAACCCTAACCCTAACCCTAACCCTAACCCTAACCCTAACCCTAACCCTAACCCTAACCCTAACCCTAACCCTAACCCTAACCCTAACCCTAACCCTAACCCTAACCCTAACCCTAACCCTAACCCTAACCCTAACCCTAACCCTAACCCTAACCCTAACCCTAACCCTAACCCTAACCCTAACCCTAACCCTAACCCTAACCCTAACCCTAACCCTAACCCTAACCCTAACCCTAACCCTAACCCTAACCCTAACCCTAACCCTAACCCTAACCCTAACCCTAACCCTAACCCTAACCCTAACCCTAACCCTAACCCTAACCCTAACCCTAACCCTAACCCTAACCCTAACCCTAACCCTAACCCTAACCCTAACCCTAACCCTAACCCTAACCCTAACCCTAACCCTAACCCTAACCCTAACCCTAACCCTAACCCTAACCCTAACCCTAACCCTAACCCTAACCCTAACCCTAACCCTAACCCTAACCCTAACCCTAACCCTAACCCTAACCCTAACCCTAACCCTAACCCTAACCCTAACCCTAACCCTAACCCTAACCCTAACCCTAACCCTAACCCTAACCCTAACCCTAACCCTAACCCTAACCCTAACCCTAACCCTAACCCTAACCCTAACCCTAACCCTAACCCTAACCCTAACCCTAACCCTAACCCTAACCCTAACCCTAACCCTAACCCTAACCCTAACCCTAACCCTAACCCTAACCCTAACCCTAACCCTAACCCTAACCCTAACCCTAACCCTAACCCTAACCCTAACCCTAACCCTAACCCTAACCCTAACCCTAACCCTAACCCTAACCCTAACCCTAACCCTAACCCTAACCCTAACCCTAACCCTAACCCTAACCCTAACCCTAACCCTAACCCTAACCCTAACCCTAACCCTAACCCTAACCCTAACCCTAACCCTAACCCTAACCCTAACCCTAACCCTAACCCTAACCCTAACCCTAACCCTAACCCTAACCCTAACCCTAACCCTAACCCTAACCCTAACCCTAACCCTAACCCTAACCCTAACCCTAACCCTAACCCTAACCCTAACCCTAACCCTAACCCTAACCCTAACCCTAACCCTAACCCTAACCCTAACCCTAACCCTAACCCTAACCCTAACCCTAACCCTAACCCTAACCCTAACCCTAACCCTAACCCTAACCCTAACCCTAACCCTAACCCTAACCCTAACCCTAACCCTAACCCTAACCCTAACCCTAACCCTAACCCTAACCCTAACCCTAACCCTAACCCTAACCCTAACCCTAACCCTAACCCTAACCCTAACCCTAACCCTAACCCTAACCCTAACCCTAACCCTAACCCTAACCCTAACCCTAACCCTAACCCTAACCCTAACCCTAACCCTAACCCTAACCCTAACCCTAACCCTAACCCTAACCCTAACCCTAACCCTAACCCTAACCCTAACCCTAACCCTAACCCTAACCCTAACCCTAACCCTAACCCTAACCCTAACCCTAACCCTAACCCTAACCCTAACCCTAACCCTAACCCTAACCCTAACCCTAACCCTAACCCTAACCCTAACCCTAACCCTAACCCTAACCCTAACCCTAACCCTAACCCTAACCCTAACCCTAACCCTAACCCTAACCCTAACCCTAACCCTAACCCTAACCCTAACCCTAACCCTAACCCTAACCCTAACCCTAACCCTAACCCTAACCCTAACCCTAACCCTAACCCTAACCCTAACCCTAACCCTAACCCTAACCCTAACCCTAACCCTAACCCTAACCCTAACCCTAACCCTAACCCTAACCCTAACCCTAACCCTAACCCTAACCCTAACCCTAACCCTAACCCTAACCCTAACCCTAACCCTAACCCTAACCCTAACCCTAACCCTAACCCTAACCCTAACCCTAACCCTAACCCTAACCCTAACCCTAACCCTAACCCTAACCCTAACCCTAACCCTAACCCTAACCCTAACCCTAACCCTAACCCTAACCCTAACCCTAACCCTAACCCTAACCCTAACCCTAACCCTAACCCTAACCCCCTAACCCTAACCCTAACCCTAACCCTAACCCTAACCCTAACCCTAACCCTAACCCCTAACCCTAACCCTAACCCTAACCCTAACCCTAACCCTAACCCTAACCCTAACCCTAACCCTAACCCTAACCCTAACCCTAACCCTAACCCTAACCCTAACCCTAACCCTAACCCTAACCCTAACCCTAACCCTAACCCTAACCCTAACCCTAACCCTAACCCTAACCCTAACCCTAACCCTAACCCTAACCCTAACCCTAACCCTAACCCTAACCCTAACCCTAACCCTAACCCTAACCCTAACCCTAACCCTAACCCTAACCCTAACCCTAACCCTAACCCTAACCCTAACCCTAACCCTAACCCTAACCCTAACCCTAACCCTAACCCTAACCCTAACCCTAACCCTAACCCTAACCCTAACCCTAACCCTAACCCTAACCCTAACCCTAACCCTAACCCTAACCCTAACCCTAACCCTAACCCTAACCCTAACCCTAACCCTAACCCTAACCCTAACCCTAACCCTAACCCTAACCCTAACCCTAACCCTAACCCTAACCCTAACCCTAACCCTAACCCTAACCCTAACCCTAACCCTAACCCTAACCCTAACCCTAACCCTAACCCTAACCCTAACCCTAACCCTAACCCTAACCCTAACCCTAACCCTAACCCTAACCCTAACCCTAACCCTAACCCTAACCCTAACCCTAACCCTAACCCTAACCCTAACCCTAACCCTAACCCTAACCCTAACCCTAACCCTAACCCTAACCCTAACCCTAACCCTAACCCTAACCCTAACCCTAACCCTAACCCTAACCCTAACCCTAACCCTAACCCTAACCCTAACCCTAACCCTAACCCTAACCCTAACCCTAACCCTAACCCTAACCCTAACCCTAACCCTAACCCTAACCCTAACCCTAACCCTAACCCTAACCCTAACCCTAACCCTAACCCTAACCCTAACCCTAACCCTAACCCTAACCCTAACCCTAACCCTAACCCTAACCCTAACCCTAACCCTAACCCTAACCCTAACCCTAACCCTAACCCTAACCCTAACCCTAACCCTAACCCTAACCCTAACCCTAACCCTAACCCTAACCCTAACCCTAACCCTAACCCTAACCCTAACCCTAACCCTAACCCTAACCCTAACCCTAACCCTAACCCTAACCCTAACCCTAACCCTAACCCTAACCCTAACCCTAACCCTAACCCTAACCCTAACCCTAACCCTAACCCTAACCCTAACCCTAACCCTAACCCTAACCCTAACCCTAACCCTAACCCTAACCCTAACCCTAACCCTAACCCTAACCCTAACCCTAACCCTAACCCTAACCCTAACCCTAACCCTAACCCTAACCCTAACCCTAACCCTAACCCTAACCCTAACCCTAACCCTAACCCTAACCCTAACCCTAACCCTAACCCTAACCCTAACCCTAACCCTAACCCTAACCCTAACCCTAACCCTAACCCTAACCCTAACCCTAACCCTAACCCTAACCCTAACCCTAACCCTAACCCTAACCCTAACCCTAACCCTAACCCTAACCCTAACCCTAACCCTAACCCTAACCCTAACCCTAACCCTAACCCTAACCCTAACCCTAACCCTAACCCTAACCCTAACCCTAACCCTAACCCTAACCCTAACCCTAACCCTAACCCTAACCCTAACCCTAACCCTAACCCTAACCCTAACCCTAACCCTAACCCTAACCCTAACCCTAACCCTAACCCTAACCCTAACCCTAACCCTAACCCTAACCCTAACCCTAACCCTAACCCTAACCCTAACCCTAACCCTAACCCTAACCCTAACCCTAACCCTAACCCTAACCCTAACCCTAACCCTAACCCTAACCCTAACCCTAACCCTAACCCTAACCCTAACCCTAACCCTAACCCTAACCCTAACCCTAACCCTAACCCTAACCCTAACCCTAACCCTAACCCTAACCCTAACCCTAACCCTAACCCTAACCCTAACCCTAACCCTAACCCTAACCCTAACCCTAACCCTAACCCTAACCCTAACCCTAACCCTAACCCTAACCCTAACCCTAACCCTAACCCTAACCCTAACCCTAACCCTAACCCTAACCCTAACCCTAACCCTAACCCTAACCCTAACCCTAACCCTAACCCTAACCCTAACCCTAACCCTAACCCTAACCCTAACCCTAACCCTAACCCTAACCCTAACCCTAACCCTAACCCTAACCCTAACCCTAACCCTAACCCTAACCCTAACCCTAACCCTAACCCTAACCCTAACCCTAACCCTAACCCTAACCCTAACCCTAACCCTAACCCTAACCCTAACCCTAACCCTAACCCTAACCCTAACCCTAACCCTAACCCTAACCCTAACCCTAACCCTAACCCTAACCCTAACCCTAACCCTAACCCTAACCCTAACCCTAACCCTAACCCTAACCCTAACCCTAACCCTAACCCTAACCCTAACCCTAACCCTAACCCTAACCCTAACCCTAACCCTAACCCTAACCCTAACCCTAACCCTAACCCTAACCCTAACCCTAACCCTAACCCTAACCCTAACCCTAACCCTAACCCTAACCCTAACCCTAACCCTAACCCTAACCCTAACCCTAACCCTAACCCTAACCCTAACCCTAACCCTAACCCTAACCCTAACCCTAACCCTAACCCTAACCCTAACCCTAACCCTAACCCTAACCCTAACCCTAACCCTAACCCTAACCCTAACCCTAACCCTAACCCTAACCCTAACCCTAACCCTAACCCTAACCCTAACCCTAACCCTAACCCTAACCCTAACCCTAACCCTAACCCTAACCCTAACCCTAACCCTAACCCTAACCCTAACCCTAACCCTAACCCTAACCCTAACCCTAACCCTAACCCTAACCCTAACCCTAACCCTAACCCTAACCCTAACCCTAACCCTAACCCTAACCCTAACCCTAACCCTAACCCTAACCCTAACCCTAACCCTAACCCTAACCCTAACCCTAACCCTAACCCTAACCCTAACCCTAACCCTAACCCTAACCCTAACCCTAACCCTAACCCTAACCCTAACCCTAACCCTAACCCTAACCCTAACCCTAACCCTAACCCTAACCCTAACCCTAACCCTAACCCTAACCCTAACCCTAACCCTAACCCTAACCCTAACCCTAACCCTAACCCTAACCCTAACCCTAACCCTAACCCTAACCCTAACCCTAACCCTAACCCTAACCCTAACCCTAACCCTAACCCTAACCCTAACCCTAACCCTAACCCTAACCCTAACCCTAACCCTAACCCTAACCCTAACCCTAACCCTAACCCTAACCCTAACCCTAACCCTAACCCTAACCCTAACCCTAACCCTAACCCTAACCCTAACCCTAACCCTAACCCTAACCCTAACCCTAACCCTAACCCTAACCCTAACCCTAACCCTAACCCTAACCCTAACCCTAACCCTAACCCTAACCCTAACCCTAACCCTAACCCTAACCCTAACCCTAACCCTAACCCTAACCCTAACCCTAACCCTAACCCTAACCCTAACCCTAACCCTAACCCTAACCCTAACCCTAACCCTAACCCTAACCCTAACCCTAACCCTAACCCTAACCCTAACCCTAACCCTAACCCTAACCCTAACCCTAACCCTAACCCTAACCCTAACCCTAACCCTAACCCTAACCCTAACCCTAACCCTAACCCTAACCCTAACCCTAACCCTAACCCTAACCCTAACCCTAACCCTAACCCTAACCCTAACCCTAACCCTAACCCTAACCCTAACCCTAACCCTAACCCTAACCCTAACCCTAACCCTAACCCTAACCCTAACCCTAACCCTAACCCTAACCCTAACCCTAACCCTAACCCTAACCCTAACCCTAACCCTAACCCTAACCCTAACCCTAACCCTAACCCTAACCCTAACCCTAACCCTAACCCTAACCCTAACCCTAACCCTAACCCTAACCCTAACCCTAACCCTAACCCTAACCCTAACCCTAACCCTAACCCTAACCCTAACCCTAACCCTAACCCTAACCCTAACCCTAACCCTAACCCTAACCCTAACCCTAACCCTAACCCTAACCCTAACCCTAACCCTAACCCTAACCCTAACCCTAACCCTAACCCTAACCCTAACCCTAACCCTAACCCTAACCCTAACCCTAACCCTAACCCTAACCCTAACCCTAACCCTAACCCTAACCCTAACCCTAACCCTAACCCTAACCCTAACCCTAACCCTAACCCTAACCCTAACCCTAACCCTAACCCTAACCCTAACCCTAACCCTAACCCTAACCCTAACCCTAACCCTAACCCTAACCCTAACCCTAACCCTAACCCTAACCCTAACCCTAACCCTAACCCTAACCCTAACCCTAACCCTAACCCTAACCCTAACCCTAACCCTAACCCTAACCCTAACCCTAACCCTAACCCTAACCCTAACCCTAACCCTAACCCTAACCCTAACCCTAACCCTAACCCTAACCCTAACCCTAACCCTAACCCTAACCCTAACCCTAACCCTAACCCTAACCCTAACCCTAACCCTAACCCTAACCCTAACCCTAACCCTAACCCTAACCCTAACCCTAACCCTAACCCTAACCCTAACCCTAACCCTAACCCTAACCCTAACCCTAACCCTAACCCTAACCCTAACCCTAACCCTAACCCTAACCCTAACCCTAACCCTAACCCTAACCCTAACCCTAACCCTAACCCTAACCCTAACCCTAACCCTAACCCTAACCCTAACCCTAACCCTAACCCTAACCCTAACCCTAACCCTAACCCTAACCCTAACCCTAACCCTAACCCTAACCCTAACCCTAACCCTAACCCTAACCCTAACCCTAACCCTAACCCTAACCCTAACCCTAACCCTAACCCTAACCCTAACCCTAACCCTAACCCTAACCCTAACCCTAACCCTAACCCTAACCCTAACCCTAACCCTAACCCTAACCCTAACCCTAACCCTAACCCTAACCCTAACCCTAACCCTAACCCTAACCCTAACCCTAACCCTAACCCTAACCCTAACCCTAACCCTAACCCTAACCCTAACCCTAACCCTAACCCTAACCCTAACCCTAACCCTAACCCTAACCCTAACCCTAACCCTAACCCTAACCCTAACCCTAACCCTAACCCTAACCCTAACCCTAACCCTAACCCTAACCCTAACCCTAACCCTAACCCTAACCCTAACCCTAACCCTAACCCTAACCCTAACCCTAACCCTAACCCTAACCCTAACCCTAACCCTAACCCTAACCCTAACCCTAACCCTAACCCTAACCCTAACCCTAACCCTAACCCTAACCCTAACCCTAACCCTAACCCTAACCCTAACCCTAACCCTAACCCTAACCCTAACCCTAACCCTAACCCTAACCCTAACCCTAACCCTAACCCTAACCCTAACCCTAACCCTAACCCTAACCCTAACCCTAACCCTAACCCTAACCCTAACCCTAACCCTAACCCTAACCCTAACCCTAACCCTAACCCTAACCCTAACCCTAACCCTAACCCTAACCCTAACCCTAACCCTAACCCTAACCCTAACCCTAACCCTAACCCTAACCCTAACCCTAACCCTAACCCTAACCCTAACCCTAACCCTAACCCTAACCCTAACCCTAACCCTAACCCTAACCCTAACCCTAACCCTAACCCTAACCCTAACCCTAACCCTAACCCTAACCCTAACCCTAACCCTAACCCTAACCCTAACCCTAACCCTAACCCTAACCCTAACCCTAACCCTAACCCTAACCCTAACCCTAACCCTAACCCTAACCCTAACCCTAACCCTAACCCTAACCCTAACCCTAACCCTAACCCTAACCCTAACCCTAACCCTAACCCTAACCCTAACCCTAACCCTAACCCTAACCCTAACCCTAACCCTAACCCTAACCCTAACCCTAACCCTAACCCTAACCCTAACCCTAACCCTAACCCTAACCCTAACCCTAACCCTAACCCTAACCCTAACCCTAACCCTAACCCTAACCCTAACCCTAACCCTAACCCTAACCCTAACCCTAACCCTAACCCTAACCCTAACCCTAACCCTAACCCTAACCCTAACCCTAACCCTAACCCTAACCCTAACCCTAACCCTAACCCTAACCCTAACCCTAACCCTAACCCTAACCCTAACCCTAACCCTAACCCTAACCCTAACCCTAACCCTAACCCTAACCCTAACCCTAACCCTAACCCTAACCCTAACCCTAACCCTAACCCTAACCCTAACCCTAACCCTAACCCTAACCCTAACCCTAACCCTAACCCTAACCCTAACCCTAACCCTAACCCTAACCCTAACCCTAACCCTAACCCTAACCCTAACCCTAACCCTAACCCTAACCCTAACCCTAACCCTAACCCTAACCCTAACCCTAACCCTAACCCTAACCCTAACCCTAACCCTAACCCTAACCCTAACCCTAACCCTAACCCTAACCCTAACCCTAACCCTAACCCTAACCCTAACCCTAACCCTAACCCTAACCCTAACCCTAACCCTAACCCTAACCCTAACCCTAACCCTAACCCTAACCCTAACCCTAACCCTAACCCTAACCCTAACCCTAACCCTAACCCTAACCCTAACCCTAACCCTAACCCTAACCCTAACCCTAACCCTAACCCTAACCCTAACCCTAACCCTAACCCTAACCCTAACCCTAACCCTAACCCTAACCCTAACCCTAACCCTAACCCTAACCCTAACCCTAACCCTAACCCTAACCCTAACCCTAACCCTAACCCTAACCCTAACCCTAACCCTAACCCTAACCCTAACCCTAACCCTAACCCTAACCCTAACCCTAACCCTAACCCTAACCCTAACCCTAACCCTAACCCTAACCCTAACCCTAACCCTAACCCTAACCCTAACCCTAACCCTAACCCTAACCCTAACCCTAACCCTAACCCTAACCCTAACCCTAACCCTAACCCTAACCCTAACCCTAACCCTAACCCTAACCCTAACCCTAACCCTAACCCTAACCCTAACCCTAACCCTAACCCTAACCCTAACCCTAACCCTAACCCTAACCCTAACCCTAACCCTAACCCTAACCCTAACCCTAACCCTAACCCTAACCCTAACCCTAACCCTAACCCTAACCCTAACCCTAACCCTAACCCTAACCCTAACCCTAACCCTAACCCTAACCCTAACCCTAACCCTAACCCTAACCCTAACCCTAACCCTAACCCTAACCCTAACCCTAACCCTAACCCTAACCCTAACCCTAACCCTAACCCTAACCCTAACCCTAACCCTAACCCTAACCCTAACCCTAACCCTAACCCTAACCCTAACCCTAACCCTAACCCTAACCCTAACCCTAACCCTAACCCTAACCCTAACCCTAACCCTAACCCTAACCCTAACCCTAACCCTAACCCTAACCCTAACCCTAACCCTAACCCTAACCCTAACCCTAACCCTAACCCTAACCCTAACCCTAACCCTAACCCTAACCCTAACCCTAACCCTAACCCTAACCCTAACCCTAACCCTAACCCTAACCCTAACCCTAACCCTAACCCTAACCCTAACCCTAACCCTAACCCTAACCCTAACCCTAACCCTAACCCTAACCCTAACCCTAACCCTAACCCTAACCCTAACCCTAACCCTAACCCTAACCCTAACCCTAACCCTAACCCTAACCCTAACCCTAACCCTAACCCTAACCCTAACCCTAACCCTAACCCTAACCCTAACCCTAACCCTAACCCTAACCCTAACCCTAACCCTAACCCTAACCCTAACCCTAACCCTAACCCTAACCCTAACCCTAACCCTAACCCTAACCCTAACCCTAACCCTAACCCTAACCCTAACCCTAACCCTAACCCTAACCCTAACCCTAACCCTAACCCTAACCCTAACCCTAACCCTAACCCTAACCCTAACCCTAACCCTAACCCTAACCCTAACCCTAACCCTAACCCTAACCCTAACCCTAACCCTAACCCTAACCCTAACCCTAACCCTAACCCTAACCCTAACCCTAACCCTAACCCTAACCCTAACCCTAACCCTAACCCTAACCCTAACCCTAACCCTAACCCTAACCCTAACCCTAACCCTAACCCTAACCCTAACCCTAACCCTAACCCTAACCCTAACCCTAACCCTAACCCTAACCCTAACCCTAACCCTAACCCTAACCCTAACCCTAACCCTAACCCTAACCCTAACCCTAACCCTAACCCTAACCCTAACCCTAACCCTAACCCTAACCCTAACCCTAACCCTAACCCTAACCCTAACCCTAACCCTAACCCTAACCCTAACCCTAACCCTAACCCTAACCCTAACCCTAACCCTAACCCTAACCCTAACCCTAACCCTAACCCTAACCCTAACCCTAACCCTAACCCTAACCCTAACCCTAACCCTAACCCTAACCCTAACCCTAACCCTAACCCTAACCCTAACCCTAACCCTAACCCTAACCCTAACCCTAACCCTAACCCTAACCCTAACCCTAACCCTAACCCTAACCCTAACCCTAACCCTAACCCTAACCCTAACCCTAACCCTAACCCTAACCCTAACCCTAACCCTAACCCTAACCCTAACCCTAACCCTAACCCTAACCCTAACCCTAACCCTAACCCTAACCCTAACCCTAACCCTAACCCTAACCCTAACCCTAACCCTAACCCTAACCCTAACCCTAACCCTAACCCTAACCCTAACCCTAACCCTAACCCTAACCCTAACCCTAACCCTAACCCTAACCCTAACCCTAACCCTAACCCTAACCCTAACCCTAACCCTAACCCTAACCCTAACCCTAACCCTAACCCTAACCCTAACCCTAACCCTAACCCTAACCCTAACCCTAACCCTAACCCTAACCCTAACCCTAACCCTAACCCTAACCCTAACCCTAACCCTAACCCTAACCCTAACCCTAACCCTAACCCTAACCCTAACCCTAACCCTAACCCTAACCCTAACCCTAACCCTAACCCTAACCCTAACCCTAACCCTAACCCTAACCCTAACCCTAACCCTAACCCTAACCCTAACCCTAACCCTAACCCTAACCCTAACCCTAACCCTAACCCTAACCCTAACCCTAACCCTAACCCTAACCCTAACCCTAACCCTAACCCTAACCCTAACCCTAACCCTAACCCTAACCCTAACCCTAACCCTAACCCTAACCCTAACCCTAACCCTAACCCTAACCCTAACCCTAACCCTAACCCTAACCCTAACCCTAACCCTAACCCTAACCCTAACCCTAACCCTAACCCTAACCCTAACCCTAACCCTAACCCTAACCCTAACCCTAACCCTAACCCTAACCCTAACCCTAACCCTAACCCTAACCCTAACCCTAACCCTAACCCTAACCCTAACCCTAACCCTAACCCTAACCCTAACCCTAACCCTAACCCTAACCCTAACCCTAACCCTAACCCTAACCCTAACCCTAACCCTAACCCTAACCCTAACCCTAACCCTAACCCTAACCCTAACCCTAACCCTAACCCTAACCCTAACCCTAACCCTAACCCTAACCCTAACCCTAACCCTAACCCTAACCCTAACCCTAACCCTAACCCTAACCCTAACCCTAACCCTAACCCTAACCCTAACCCTAACCCTAACCCTAACCCTAACCCTAACCCTAACCCTAACCCTAACCCTAACCCTAACCCTAACCCTAACCCTAACCCTAACCCTAACCCTAACCCTAACCCTAACCCTAACCCTAACCCTAACCCTAACCCTAACCCTAACCCTAACCCTAACCCTAACCCTAACCCTAACCCTAACCCTAACCCTAACCCTAACCCTAACCCTAACCCTAACCCTAACCCTAACCCTAACCCTAACCCTAACCCTAACCCTAACCCTAACCCTAACCCTAACCCTAACCCTAACCCTAACCCTAACCCTAACCCTAACCCTAACCCTAACCCTAACCCTAACCCTAACCCTAACCCTAACCCTAACCCTAACCCTAACCCTAACCCTAACCCTAACCCTAACCCTAACCCTAACCCTAACCCTAACCCTAACCCTAACCCTAACCCTAACCCTAACCCTAACCCTAACCCTAACCCTAACCCTAACCCTAACCCTAACCCTAACCCTAACCCTAACCCTAACCCTAACCCTAACCCTAACCCTAACCCTAACCCTAACCCTAACCCTAACCCTAACCCTAACCCTAACCCTAACCCTAACCCTAACCCTAACCCTAACCCTAACCCTAACCCTAACCCTAACCCTAACCCTAACCCTAACCCTAACCCTAACCCTAACCCTAACCCTAACCCTAACCCTAACCCTAACCCTAACCCTAACCCTAACCCTAACCCTAACCCTAACCCTAACCCTAACCCTAACCCTAACCCTAACCCTAACCCTAACCCTAACCCTAACCCTAACCCTAACCCTAACCCTAACCCTAACCCTAACCCTAACCCTAACCCTAACCCTAACCCTAACCCTAACCCTAACCCTAACCCTAACCCTAACCCTAACCCTAACCCTAACCCTAACCCTAACCCTAACCCTAACCCTAACCCTAACCCTAACCCTAACCCTAACCCTAACCCTAACCCTAACCCTAACCCTAACCCTAACCCTAACCCTAACCCTAACCCTAACCCTAACCCTAACCCTAACCCTAACCCTAACCCTAACCCTAACCCTAACCCTAACCCTAACCCTAACCCTAACCCTAACCCTAACCCTAACCCTAACCCTAACCCTAACCCTAACCCTAACCCTAACCCTAACCCTAACCCTAACCCTAACCCTAACCCTAACCCTAACCCTAACCCTAACCCTAACCCTAACCCTAACCCTAACCCTAACCCTAACCCTAACCCTAACCCTAACCCTAACCCTAACCCTAACCCTAACCCTAACCCTAACCCTAACCCTAACCCTAACCCTAACCCTAACCCTAACCCTAACCCTAACCCTAACCCTAACCCTAACCCTAACCCTAACCCTAACCCTAACCCTAACCCTAACCCTAACCCTAACCCTAACCCTAACCCTAACCCTAACCCTAACCCTAACCCTAACCCTAACCCTAACCCTAACCCTAACCCTAACCCTAACCCTAACCCTAACCCTAACCCTAACCCTAACCCTAACCCTAACCCTAACCCTAACCCTAACCCTAACCCTAACCCTAACCCTAACCCTAACCCTAACCCTAACCCTAACCCTAACCCTAACCCTAACCCTAACCCTAACCCTAACCCTAACCCTAACCCTAACCCTAACCCTAACCCTAACCCTAACCCTAACCCTAACCCTAACCCTAACCCTAACCCTAACCCTAACCCTAACCCTAACCCTAACCCTAACCCTAACCCTAACCCTAACCCTAACCCTAACCCTAACCCTAACCCTAACCCTAACCCTAACCCTAACCCTAACCCTAACCCTAACCCTAACCCTAACCCTAACCCTAACCCTAACCCTAACCCTAACCCTAACCCTAACCCTAACCCTAACCCTAACCCTAACCCTAACCCTAACCCTAACCCTAACCCTAACCCTAACCCTAACCCTAACCCTAACCCTAACCCTAACCCTAACCCTAACCCTAACCCTAACCCTAACCCTAACCCTAACCCTAACCCTAACCCTAACCCTAACCCTAACCCTAACCCTAACCCTAACCCTAACCCTAACCCTAACCCTAACCCTAACCCTAACCCTAACCCTAACCCTAACCCTAACCCTAACCCTAACCCTAACCCTAACCCTAACCCTAACCCTAACCCTAACCCTAACCCTAACCCTAACCCTAACCCTAACCCTAACCCTAACCCTAACCCTAACCCTAACCCTAACCCTAACCCTAACCCTAACCCTAACCCTAACCCTAACCCTAACCCTAACCCTAACCCTAACCCTAACCCTAACCCTAACCCTAACCCTAACCCTAACCCTAACCCTAACCCTAACCCTAACCCTAACCCTAACCCTAACCCTAACCCTAACCCTAACCCTAACCCTAACCCTAACCCTAACCCTAACCCTAACCCTAACCCTAACCCTAACCCTAACCCTAACCCTAACCCTAACCCTAACCCTAACCCTAACCCTAACCCTAACCCTAACCCTAACCCTAACCCTAACCCTAACCCTAACCCTAACCCTAACCCTAACCCTAACCCTAACCCTAACCCTAACCCTAACCCTAACCCTAACCCTAACCCTAACCCTAACCCTAACCCTAACCCTAACCCTAACCCTAACCCTAACCCTAACCCTAACCCTAACCCTAACCCTAACCCTAACCCTAACCCTAACCCTAACCCTAACCCTAACCCTAACCCTAACCCTAACCCTAACCCTAACCCTAACCCTAACCCTAACCCTAACCCTAACCCTAACCCTAACCCTAACCCTAACCCTAACCCTAACCCTAACCCTAACCCTAACCCTAACCCTAACCCTAACCCTAACCCTAACCCTAACCCTAACCCTAACCCTAACCCTAACCCTAACCCTAACCCTAACCCTAACCCTAACCCTAACCCTAACCCTAACCCTAACCCTAACCCTAACCCTAACCCTAACCCTAACCCTAACCCTAACCCTAACCCTAACCCTAACCCTAACCCTAACCCTAACCCTAACCCTAACCCTAACCCTAACCCTAACCCTAACCCTAACCCTAACCCTAACCCTAACCCTAACCCTAACCCTAACCCTAACCCTAACCCTAACCCTAACCCTAACCCTAACCCTAACCCTAACCCTAACCCTAACCCTAACCCTAACCCTAACCCTAACCCTAACCCTAACCCTAACCCTAACCCTAACCCTAACCCTAACCCTAACCCTAACCCTAACCCTAACCCTAACCCTAACCCTAACCCTAACCCTAACCCTAACCCTAACCCTAACCCTAACCCTAACCCTAACCCTAACCCTAACCCTAACCCTAACCCTAACCCTAACCCTAACCCTAACCCTAACCCTAACCCTAACCCTAACCCTAACCCTAACCCTAACCCTAACCCTAACCCTAACCCTAACCCTAACCCTAACCCTAACCCTAACCCTAACCCTAACCCTAACCCTAACCCTAACCCTAACCCTAACCCTAACCCTAACCCTAACCCTAACCCTAACCCTAACCCTAACCCTAACCCTAACCCTAACCCTAACCCTAACCCTAACCCTAACCCTAACCCTAACCCTAACCCTAACCCTAACCCTAACCCTAACCCTAACCCTAACCCTAACCCTAACCCTAACCCTAACCCTAACCCTAACCCTAACCCTAACCCTAACCCTAACCCTAACCCTAACCCTAACCCTAACCCTAACCCTAACCCTAACCCTAACCCTAACCCTAACCCTAACCCTAACCCTAACCCTAACCCTAACCCTAACCCTAACCCTAACCCTAACCCTAACCCTAACCCTAACCCTAACCCTAACCCTAACCCTAACCCTAACCCTAACCCTAACCCTAACCCTAACCCTAACCCTAACCCTAACCCTAACCCTAACCCTAACCCTAACCCTAACCCTAACCCTAACCCTAACCCTAACCCTAACCCTAACCCTAACCCTAACCCTAACCCTAACCCTAACCCTAACCCTAACCCTAACCCTAACCCTAACCCTAACCCTAACCCTAACCCTAACCCTAACCCTAACCCTAACCCTAACCCTAACCCTAACCCTAACCCTAACCCTAACCCTAACCCTAACCCTAACCCTAACCCTAACCCTAACCCTAACCCTAACCCTAACCCTAACCCTAACCCTAACCCTAACCCTAACCCTAACCCTAACCCTAACCCTAACCCTAACCCTAACCCTAACCCTAACCCTAACCCTAACCCTAACCCTAACCCTAACCCTAACCCTAACCCTAACCCTAACCCTAACCCTAACCCTAACCCTAACCCTAACCCTAACCCTAACCCTAACCCTAACCCTAACCCTAACCCTAACCCTAACCCTAACCCTAACCCTAACCCTAACCCTAACCCTAACCCTAACCCTAACCCTAACCCTAACCCTAACCCTAACCCTAACCCTAACCCTAACCCTAACCCTAACCCTAACCCTAACCCTAACCCTAACCCTAACCCTAACCCTAACCCTAACCCTAACCCTAACCCTAACCCTAACCCTAACCCTAACCCTAACCCTAACCCTAACCCTAACCCTAACCCTAACCCTAACCCTAACCCTAACCCTAACCCTAACCCTAACCCTAACCCTAACCCTAACCCTAACCCTAACCCTAACCCTAACCCTAACCCTAACCCTAACCCTAACCCTAACCCTAACCCTAACCCTAACCCTAACCCTAACCCTAACCCTAACCCTAACCCTAACCCTAACCCTAACCCTAACCCTAACCCTAACCCTAACCCTAACCCTAACCCTAACCCTAACCCTAACCCTAACCCTAACCCTAACCCTAACCCTAACCCTAACCCTAACCCTAACCCTAACCCTAACCCTAACCCTAACCCTAACCCTAACCCTAACCCTAACCCTAACCCTAACCCTAACCCTAACCCTAACCCTAACCCTAACCCTAACCCTAACCCTAACCCTAACCCTAACCCTAACCCTAACCCTAACCCTAACCCTAACCCTAACCCTAACCCTAACCCTAACCCTAACCCTAACCCTAACCCTAACCCTAACCCTAACCCTAACCCTAACCCTAACCCTAACCCTAACCCTAACCCTAACCCTAACCCTAACCCTAACCCTAACCCTAACCCTAACCCTAACCCTAACCCTAACCCTAACCCTAACCCTAACCCTAACCCTAACCCTAACCCTAACCCTAACCCTAACCCTAACCCTAACCCTAACCCTAACCCTAACCCTAACCCTAACCCTAACCCTAACCCTAACCCTAACCCTAACCCTAACCCTAACCCTAACCCTAACCCTAACCCTAACCCTAACCCTAACCCTAACCCTAACCCTAACCCTAACCCTAACCCTAACCCTAACCCTAACCCTAACCCTAACCCTAACCCTAACCCTAACCCTAACCCTAACCCTAACCCTAACCCTAACCCTAACCCTAACCCTAACCCTAACCCTAACCCTAACCCTAACCCTAACCCTAACCCTAACCCTAACCCTAACCCTAACCCTAACCCTAACCCTAACCCTAACCCTAACCCTAACCCTAACCCTAACCCTAACCCTAACCCTAACCCTAACCCTAACCCTAACCCTAACCCTAACCCTAACCCTAACCCTAACCCTAACCCTAACCCTAACCCTAACCCTAACCCTAACCCTAACCCTAACCCTAACCCTAACCCTAACCCTAACCCTAACCCTAACCCTAACCCTAACCCTAACCCTAACCCTAACCCTAACCCTAACCCTAACCCTAACCCTAACCCTAACCCTAACCCTAACCCTAACCCTAACCCTAACCCTAACCCTAACCCTAACCCTAACCCTAACCCTAACCCTAACCCTAACCCTAACCCTAACCCTAACCCTAACCCTAACCCTAACCCTAACCCTAACCCTAACCCTAACCCTAACCCTAACCCTAACCCTAACCCTAACCCTAACCCTAACCCTAACCCTAACCCTAACCCTAACCCTAACCCTAACCCTAACCCTAACCCTAACCCTAACCCTAACCCTAACCCTAACCCTAACCCTAACCCTAACCCTAACCCTAACCCTAACCCTAACCCTAACCCTAACCCTAACCCTAACCCTAACCCTAACCCTAACCCTAACCCTAACCCTAACCCTAACCCTAACCCTAACCCTAACCCTAACCCTAACCCTAACCCTAACCCTAACCCTAACCCTAACCCTAACCCTAACCCTAACCCTAACCCTAACCCTAACCCTAACCCTAACCCTAACCCTAACCCTAACCCTAACCCTAACCCTAACCCTAACCCTAACCCTAACCCTAACCCTAACCCTAACCCTAACCCTAACCCTAACCCTAACCCTAACCCTAACCCTAACCCTAACCCTAACCCTAACCCTAACCCTAACCCTAACCCTAACCCTAACCCTAACCCTAACCCTAACCCTAACCCTAACCCTAACCCTAACCCTAACCCTAACCCTAACCCTAACCCTAACCCTAACCCTAACCCTAACCCTAACCCTAACCCTAACCCTAACCCTAACCCTAACCCTAACCCTAACCCTAACCCTAACCCTAACCCTAACCCTAACCCTAACCCTAACCCTAACCCTAACCCTAACCCTAACCCTAACCCTAACCCTAACCCTAACCCTAACCCTAACCCTAACCCTAACCCTAACCCTAACCCTAACCCTAACCCTAACCCTAACCCTAACCCTAACCCTAACCCTAACCCTAACCCTAACCCTAACCCTAACCCTAACCCTAACCCTAACCCTAACCCTAACCCTAACCCTAACCCTAACCCTAACCCTAACCCTAACCCTAACCCTAACCCTAACCCTAACCCTAACCCTAACCCTAACCCTAACCCTAACCCTAACCCTAACCCTAACCCTAACCCTAACCCTAACCCTAACCCTAACCCTAACCCTAACCCTAACCCTAACCCTAACCCTAACCCTAACCCTAACCCTAACCCTAACCCTAACCCTAACCCTAACCCTAACCCTAACCCTAACCCTAACCCTAACCCTAACCCTAACCCTAACCCTAACCCTAACCCTAACCCTAACCCTAACCCTAACCCTAACCCTAACCCTAACCCTAACCCTAACCCTAACCCTAACCCTAACCCTAACCCTAACCCTAACCCTAACCCTAACCCTAACCCTAACCCTAACCCTAACCCTAACCCTAACCCTAACCCTAACCCTAACCCTAACCCTAACCCTAACCCTAACCCTAACCCTAACCCTAACCCTAACCCTAACCCTAACCCTAACCCTAACCCTAACCCTAACCCTAACCCTAACCCTAACCCTAACCCTAACCCTAACCCTAACCCTAACCCTAACCCTAACCCTAACCCTAACCCTAACCCTAACCCTAACCCTAACCCTAACCCTAACCCTAACCCTAACCCTAACCCTAACCCTAACCCTAACCCTAACCCTAACCCTAACCCTAACCCTAACCCTAACCCTAACCCTAACCCTAACCCTAACCCTAACCCTAACCCTAACCCTAACCCTAACCCTAACCCTAACCCTAACCCTAACCCTAACCCTAACCCTAACCCTAACCCTAACCCTAACCCTAACCCTAACCCTAACCCTAACCCTAACCCTAACCCTAACCCTAACCCTAACCCTAACCCTAACCCTAACCCTAACCCTAACCCTAACCCTAACCCTAACCCTAACCCTAACCCTAACCCTAACCCTAACCCTAACCCTAACCCTAACCCTAACCCTAACCCTAACCCTAACCCTAACCCTAACCCTAACCCTAACCCTAACCCTAACCCTAACCCTAACCCTAACCCTAACCCTAACCCTAACCCTAACCCTAACCCTAACCCTAACCCTAACCCTAACCCTAACCCTAACCCTAACCCTAACCCTAACCCTAACCCTAACCCTAACCCTAACCCTAACCCTAACCCTAACCCTAACCCTAACCCTAACCCTAACCCTAACCCTAACCCTAACCCTAACCCTAACCCTAACCCTAACCCTAACCCTAACCCTAACCCTAACCCTAACCCTAACCCTAACCCTAACCCTAACCCTAACCCTAACCCTAACCCTAACCCTAACCCTAACCCTAACCCTAACCCTAACCCTAACCCTAACCCTAACCCTAACCCTAACCCTAACCCTAACCCTAACCCTAACCCTAACCCTAACCCTAACCCTAACCCTAACCCTAACCCTAACCCTAACCCTAACCCTAACCCTAACCCTAACCCTAACCCTAACCCTAACCCTAACCCTAACCCTAACCCTAACCCTAACCCTAACCCTAACCCTAACCCTAACCCTAACCCTAACCCTAACCCTAACCCTAACCCTAACCCTAACCCTAACCCTAACCCTAACCCTAACCCTAACCCTAACCCTAACCCTAACCCTAACCCTAACCCTAACCCTAACCCTAACCCTAACCCTAACCCTAACCCTAACCCTAACCCTAACCCTAACCCTAACCCTAACCCTAACCCTAACCCTAACCCTAACCCTAACCCTAACCCTAACCCTAACCCTAACCCTAACCCTAACCCTAACCCTAACCCTAACCCTAACCCTAACCCTAACCCTAACCCTAACCCTAACCCTAACCCTAACCCTAACCCTAACCCTAACCCTAACCCTAACCCTAACCCTAACCCTAACCCTAACCCTAACCCTAACCCTAACCCTAACCCTAACCCTAACCCTAACCCTAACCCTAACCCTAACCCTAACCCTAACCCTAACCCTAACCCTAACCCTAACCCTAACCCTAACCCTAACCCTAACCCTAACCCTAACCCTAACCCTAACCCTAACCCTAACCCTAACCCTAACCCTAACCCTAACCCTAACCCTAACCCTAACCCTAACCCTAACCCTAACCCTAACCCTAACCCTAACCCTAACCCTAACCCTAACCCTAACCCTAACCCTAACCCTAACCCTAACCCTAACCCTAACCCTAACCCTAACCCTAACCCTAACCCTAACCCTAACCCTAACCCTAACCCTAACCCTAACCCTAACCCTAACCCTAACCCTAACCCTAACCCTAACCCTAACCCTAACCCTAACCCTAACCCTAACCCTAACCCTAACCCTAACCCTAACCCTAACCCTAACCCTAACCCTAACCCTAACCCTAACCCTAACCCTAACCCTAACCCTAACCCTAACCCTAACCCTAACCCTAACCCTAACCCTAACCCTAACCCTAACCCTAACCCTAACCCTAACCCTAACCCTAACCCTAACCCTAACCCTAACCCTAACCCTAACCCTAACCCTAACCCTAACCCTAACCCTAACCCTAACCCTAACCCTAACCCTAACCCTAACCCTAACCCTAACCCTAACCCTAACCCTAACCCTAACCCTAACCCTAACCCTAACCCTAACCCTAACCCTAACCCTAACCCTAACCCTAACCCTAACCCTAACCCTAACCCTAACCCTAACCCTAACCCTAACCCTAACCCTAACCCTAACCCTAACCCTAACCCTAACCCTAACCCTAACCCTAACCCTAACCCTAACCCTAACCCTAACCCTAACCCTAACCCTAACCCTAACCCTAACCCTAACCCTAACCCTAACCCTAACCCTAACCCTAACCCTAACCCTAACCCTAACCCTAACCCTAACCCTAACCCTAACCCTAACCCTAACCCTAACCCTAACCCTAACCCTAACCCTAACCCTAACCCTAACCCTAACCCTAACCCTAACCCTAACCCTAACCCTAACCCTAACCCTAACCCTAACCCTAACCCTAACCCTAACCCTAACCCTAACCCTAACCCTAACCCTAACCCTAACCCTAACCCTAACCCTAACCCTAACCCTAACCCTAACCCTAACCCTAACCCTAACCCTAACCCTAACCCTAACCCTAACCCTAACCCTAACCCTAACCCTAACCCTAACCCTAACCCTAACCCTAACCCTAACCCTAACCCTAACCCTAACCCTAACCCTAACCCTAACCCTAACCCTAACCCTAACCCTAACCCTAACCCTAACCCTAACCCTAACCCTAACCCTAACCCTAACCCTAACCCTAACCCTAACCCTAACCCTAACCCTAACCCTAACCCTAACCCTAACCCTAACCCTAACCCTAACCCTAACCCTAACCCTAACCCTAACCCTAACCCTAACCCTAACCCTAACCCTAACCCTAACCCTAACCCTAACCCTAACCCTAACCCTAACCCTAACCCTAACCCTAACCCTAACCCTAACCCTAACCCTAACCCTAACCCTAACCCTAACCCTAACCCTAACCCTAACCCTAACCCTAACCCTAACCCTAACCCTAACCCTAACCCTAACCCTAACCCTAACCCTAACCCTAACCCTAACCCTAACCCTAACCCTAACCCTAACCCTAACCCTAACCCTAACCCTAACCCTAACCCTAACCCTAACCCTAACCCTAACCCTAACCCTAACCCTAACCCTAACCCTAACCCTAACCCTAACCCTAACCCTAACCCTAACCCTAACCCTAACCCTAACCCTAACCCTAACCCTAACCCTAACCCTAACCCTAACCCTAACCCTAACCCTAACCCTAACCCTAACCCTAACCCTAACCCTAACCCTAACCCTAACCCTAACCCTAACCCTAACCCTAACCCTAACCCTAACCCTAACCCTAACCCTAACCCTAACCCTAACCCTAACCCTAACCCTAACCCTAACCCTAACCCTAACCCTAACCCTAACCCTAACCCTAACCCTAACCCTAACCCTAACCCTAACCCTAACCCTAACCCTAACCCTAACCCTAACCCTAACCCTAACCCTAACCCTAACCCTAACCCTAACCCTAACCCTAACCCTAACCCTAACCCTAACCCTAACCCTAACCCTAACCCTAACCCTAACCCTAACCCTAACCCTAACCCTAACCCTAACCCTAACCCTAACCCTAACCCTAACCCTAACCCTAACCCTAACCCTAACCCTAACCCTAACCCTAACCCTAACCCTAACCCTAACCCTAACCCTAACCCTAACCCTAACCCTAACCCTAACCCTAACCCTAACCCTAACCCTAACCCTAACCCTAACCCTAACCCTAACCCTAACCCTAACCCTAACCCTAACCCTAACCCTAACCCTAACCCTAACCCTAACCCTAACCCTAACCCTAACCCTAACCCTAACCCTAACCCTAACCCTAACCCTAACCCTAACCCTAACCCTAACCCTAACCCTAACCCTAACCCTAACCCTAACCCTAACCCTAACCCTAACCCTAACCCTAACCCTAACCCTAACCCTAACCCTAACCCTAACCCTAACCCTAACCCTAACCCTAACCCTAACCCTAACCCTAACCCTAACCCTAACCCTAACCCTAACCCTAACCCTAACCCTAACCCTAACCCTAACCCTAACCCTAACCCTAACCCTAACCCTAACCCTAACCCTAACCCTAACCCTAACCCTAACCCTAACCCTAACCCTAACCCTAACCCTAACCCTAACCCTAACCCTAACCCTAACCCTAACCCTAACCCTAACCCTAACCCTAACCCTAACCCTAACCCTAACCCTAACCCTAACCCTAACCCTAACCCTAACCCTAACCCTAACCCTAACCCTAACCCTAACCCTAACCCTAACCCTAACCCTAACCCTAACCCTAACCCTAACCCTAACCCTAACCCTAACCCTAACCCTAACCCTAACCCTAACCCTAACCCTAACCCTAACCCTAACCCTAACCCTAACCCTAACCCTAACCCTAACCCTAACCCTAACCCTAACCCTAACCCTAACCCTAACCCTAACCCTAACCCTAACCCTAACCCTAACCCTAACCCTAACCCTAACCCTAACCCTAACCCTAACCCTAACCCTAACCCTAACCCTAACCCTAACCCTAACCCTAACCCTAACCCTAACCCTAACCCTAACCCTAACCCTAACCCTAACCCTAACCCTAACCCTAACCCTAACCCTAACCCTAACCCTAACCCTAACCCTAACCCTAACCCTAACCCTAACCCTAACCCTAACCCTAACCCTAACCCTAACCCTAACCCTAACCCTAACCCTAACCCTAACCCTAACCCTAACCCTAACCCTAACCCTAACCCTAACCCTAACCCTAACCCTAACCCTAACCCTAACCCTAACCCTAACCCTAACCCTAACCCTAACCCTAACCCTAACCCTAACCCTAACCCTAACCCTAACCCTAACCCTAACCCTAACCCTAACCCTAACCCTAACCCTAACCCTAACCCTAACCCTAACCCTAACCCTAACCCTAACCCTAACCCTAACCCTAACCCTAACCCTAACCCTAACCCTAACCCTAACCCTAACCCTAACCCTAACCCTAACCCTAACCCTAACCCTAACCCTAACCCTAACCCTAACCCTAACCCTAACCCTAACCCTAACCCTAACCCTAACCCTAACCCTAACCCTAACCCTAACCCTAACCCTAACCCTAACCCTAACCCTAACCCTAACCCTAACCCTAACCCTAACCCTAACCCTAACCCTAACCCTAACCCTAACCCTAACCCTAACCCTAACCCTAACCCTAACCCTAACCCTAACCCTAACCCTAACCCTAACCCTAACCCTAACCCTAACCCTAACCCTAACCCTAACCCTAACCCTAACCCTAACCCTAACCCTAACCCTAACCCTAACCCTAACCCTAACCCTAACCCTAACCCTAACCCTAACCCTAACCCTAACCCTAACCCTAACCCTAACCCTA
Organism: Heloderma suspectum; assembly: GCF_057233095.1. Lineage (NCBI taxonomy): Eukaryota > Metazoa > Chordata > Lepidosauria > Squamata > Helodermatidae > Heloderma > Heloderma suspectum. The sequence continues at coordinate 32,243,933 of NC_139472.1, read as the reverse complement.
ACCCTAACCCTAACCCTAACCCTAACCCTAACCCTAACCCTAACCCTAACCCTAACCCTAACCCTAACCCTAACCCTAACCCTAACCCTAACCCTAACCCTAACCCTAACCCTAACCCTAACCCTAACCCTAACCCTAACCCTAACCCTAACCCTAACCCTAACCCTAACCCTAACCCTAACCCTAACCCTAACCCTAACCCTAACCCTAACCCTAACCCTAACCCTAACCCTAACCCTAACCCTAACCCTAACCCTAACCCTAACCCTAACCCTAACCCTAACCCTAACCCTAACCCTAACCCTAACCCTAACCCTAACCCTAACCCTAACCCTAACCCTAACCCTAACCCTAACCCTAACCCTAACCCTAACCCTAACCCTAACCCTAACCCTAACCCTAACCCTAACCCTAACCCTAACCCTAACCCTAACCCTAACCCTAACCCTAACCCTAACCCTAACCCTAACCCTAACCCTAACCCTAACCCTAACCCTAACCCTAACCCTAACCCTAACCCTAACCCTAACCCTAACCCTAACCCTAACCCTAACCCTAACCCTAACCCTAACCCTAACCCTAACCCTAACCCTAACCCTAACCCTAACCCTAACCCTAACCCTAACCCTAACCCTAACCCTAACCCTAACCCTAACCCTAACCCTAACCCTAACCCTAACCCTAACCCTAACCCTAACCCTAACCCTAACCCTAACCCTAACCCTAACCCTAACCCTAACCCTAACCCTAACCCTAACCCTAACCCTAACCCTAACCCTAACCCTAACCCTAACCCTAACCCTAACCCTAACCCTAACCCTAACCCTAACCCTAACCCTAACCCTAACCCTAACCCTAACCCTAACCCTAACCCTAACCCTAACCCTAACCCTAACCCTAACCCTAACCCTAACCCTAACCCTAACCCTAACCCTAACCCTAACCCTAACCCTAACCCTAACCCTAACCCTAACCCTAACCCTAACCCTAACCCTAACCCTAACCCTAACCCTAACCCTAACCCTAACCCTAACCCTAACCCTAACCCTAACCCTAACCCTAACCCTAACCCTAACCCTAACCCTAACCCTAACCCTAACCCTAACCCTAACCCTAACCCTAACCCTAACCCTAACCCTAACCCTAACCCTAACCCTAACCCTAACCCTAACCCTAACCCTAACCCTAACCCTAACCCTAACCCTAACCCTAACCCTAACCCTAACCCTAACCCTAACCCTAACCCTAACCCTAACCCTAACCCTAACCCTAACCCTAACCCTAACCCTAACCCTAACCCTAACCCTAACCCTAACCCTAACCCTAACCCTAACCCTAACCCTAACCCTAACCCTAACCCTAACCCTAACCCTAACCCTAACCCTAACCCTAACCCTAACCCTAACCCTAACCCTAACCCTAACCCTAACCCTAACCCTAACCCTAACCCTAACCCTAACCCTAACCCTAACCCTAACCCTAACCCTAACCCTAACCCTAACCCTAACCCTAACCCTAACCCTAACCCTAACCCTAACCCTAACCCTAACCCTAACCCTAACCCTAACCCTAACCCTAACCCTAACCCTAACCCTAACCCTAACCCTAACCCTAACCCTAACCCTAACCCTAACCCTAACCCTAACCCTAACCCTAACCCTAACCCTAACCCTAACCCTAACCCTAACCCTAACCCTAACCCTAACCCTAACCCTAACCCTAACCCTAACCCTAACCCTAACCCTAACCCTAACCCTAACCCTAACCCTAACCCTAACCCTAACCCTAACCCTAACCCTAACCCTAACCCTAACCCTAACCCTAACCCTAACCCTAACCCTAACCCTAACCCTAACCCTAACCCTAACCCTAACCCTAACCCTAACCCTAACCCTAACCCTAACCCTAACCCTAACCCTAACCCTAACCCTAACCCTAACCCTAACCCTAACCCTAACCCTAACCCTAACCCTAACCCTAACCCTAACCCTAACCCTAACCCTAACCCTAACCCTAACCCTAACCCTAACCCTAACCCTAACCCTAACCCTAACCCTAACCCTAACCCTAACCCTAACCCTAACCCTAACCCTAACCCTAACCCTAACCCTAACCCTAACCCTAACCCTAACCCTAACCCTAACCCTAACCCTAACCCTAACCCTAACCCTAACCCTAACCCTAACCCTAACCCTAACCCTAACCCTAACCCTAACCCTAACCCTAACCCTAACCCTAACCCTAACCCTAACCCTAACCCTAACCCTAACCCTAACCCTAACCCTAACCCTAACCCTAACCCTAACCCTAACCCTAACCCTAACCCTAACCCTAACCCTAACCCTAACCCTAACCCTAACCCTAACCCTAACCCTAACCCTAACCCTAACCCTAACCCTAACCCTAACCCTAACCCTAACCCTAACCCTAACCCTAACCCTAACCCTAACCCTAACCCTAACCCTAACCCTAACCCTAACCCTAACCCTAACCCTAACCCTAACCCTAACCCTAACCCTAACCCTAACCCTAACCCTAACCCTAACCCTAACCCTAACCCTAACCCTAACCCTAACCCTAACCCTAACCCTAACCCTAACCCTAACCCTAACCCTAACCCTAACCCTAACCCTAACCCTAACCCTAACCCTAACCCTAACCCTAACCCTAACCCTAACCCTAACCCTAACCCTAACCCTAACCCTAACCCTAACCCTAACCCTAACCCTAACCCTAACCCTAACCCTAACCCTAACCCTAACCCTAACCCTAACCCTAACCCTAACCCTAACCCTAACCCTAACCCTAACCCTAACCCTAACCCTAACCCTAACCCTAACCCTAACCCTAACCCTAACCCTAACCCTAACCCTAACCCTAACCCTAACCCTAACCCTAACCCTAACCCTAACCCTAACCCTAACCCTAACCCTAACCCTAACCCTAACCCTAACCCTAACCCTAACCCTAACCCTAACCCTAACCCTAACCCTAACCCTAACCCTAACCCTAACCCTAACCCTAACCCTAACCCTAACCCTAACCCTAACCCTAACCCTAACCCTAACCCTAACCCTAACCCTAACCCTAACCCTAACCCTAACCCTAACCCTAACCCTAACCCTAACCCTAACCCTAACCCTAACCCTAACCCTAACCCTAACCCTAACCCTAACCCTAACCCTAACCCTAACCCTAACCCTAACCCTAACCCTAACCCTAACCCTAACCCTAACCCTAACCCTAACCCTAACCCTAACCCTAACCCTAACCCTAACCCTAACCCTAACCCTAACCCTAACCCTAACCCTAACCCTAACCCTAACCCTAACCCTAACCCTAACCCTAACCCTAACCCTAACCCTAACCCTAACCCTAACCCTAACCCTAACCCTAACCCTAACCCTAACCCTAACCCTAACCCTAACCCTAACCCTAACCCTAACCCTAACCCTAACCCTAACCCTAACCCTAACCCTAACCCTAACCCTAACCCTAACCCTAACCCTAACCCTAACCCTAACCCTAACCCTAACCCTAACCCTAACCCTAACCCTAACCCTAACCCTAACCCTAACCCTAACCCTAACCCTAACCCTAACCCTAACCCTAACCCTAACCCTAACCCTAACCCTAACCCTAACCCTAACCCTAACCCTAACCCTAACCCTAACCCTAACCCTAACCCTAACCCTAACCCTAACCCTAACCCTAACCCTAACCCTAACCCTAACCCTAACCCTAACCCTAACCCTAACCCTAACCCTAACCCTAACCCTAACCCTAACCCTAACCCTAACCCTAACCCTAACCCTAACCCTAACCCTAACCCTAACCCTAACCCTAACCCTAACCCTAACCCTAACCCTAACCCTAACCCTAACCCTAACCCTAACCCTAACCCTAACCCTAACCCTAACCCTAACCCTAACCCTAACCCTAACCCTAACCCTAACCCTAACCCTAACCCTAACCCTAACCCTAACCCTAACCCTAACCCTAACCCTAACCCTAACCCTAACCCTAACCCTAACCCTAACCCTAACCCTAACCCTAACCCTAACCCTAACCCTAACCCTAACCCTAACCCTAACCCTAACCCTAACCCTAACCCTAACCCTAACCCTAACCCTAACCCTAACCCTAACCCTAACCCTAACCCTAACCCTAACCCTAACCCTAACCCTAACCCTAACCCTAACCCTAACCCTAACCCTAACCCTAACCCTAACCCTAACCCTAACCCTAACCCTAACCCTAACCCTAACCCTAACCCTAACCCTAACCCTAACCCTAACCCTAACCCTAACCCTAACCCTAACCCTAACCCTAACCCTAACCCTAACCCTAACCCTAACCCTAACCCTAACCCTAACCCTAACCCTAACCCTAACCCTAACCCTAACCCTAACCCTAACCCTAACCCTAACCCTAACCCTAACCCTAACCCTAACCCTAACCCTAACCCTAACCCTAACCCTAACCCTAACCCTAACCCTAACCCTAACCCTAACCCTAACCCTAACCCTAACCCTAACCCTAACCCTAACCCTAACCCTAACCCTAACCCTAACCCTAACCCTAACCCTAACCCTAACCCTAACCCTAACCCTAACCCTAACCCTAACCCTAACCCTAACCCTAACCCTAACCCTAACCCTAACCCTAACCCTAACCCTAACCCTAACCCTAACCCTAACCCTAACCCTAACCCTAACCCTAACCCTAACCCTAACCCTAACCCTAACCCTAACCCTAACCCTAACCCTAACCCTAACCCTAACCCTAACCCTAACCCTAACCCTAACCCTAACCCTAACCCTAACCCTAACCCTAACCCTAACCCTAACCCTAACCCTAACCCTAACCCTAACCCTAACCCTAACCCTAACCCTAACCCTAACCCTAACCCTAACCCTAACCCTAACCCTAACCCTAACCCTAACCCTAACCCTAACCCTAACCCTAACCCTAACCCTAACCCTAACCCTAACCCTAACCCTAACCCTAACCCTAACCCTAACCCTAACCCTAACCCTAACCCTAACCCTAACCCTAACCCTAACCCTAACCCTAACCCTAACCCTAACCCTAACCCTAACCCTAACCCTAACCCTAACCCTAACCCTAACCCTAACCCTAACCCTAACCCTAACCCTAACCCTAACCCTAACCCTAACCCTAACCCTAACCCTAACCCTAACCCTAACCCTAACCCTAACCCTAACCCTAACCCTAACCCTAACCCTAACCCTAACCCTAACCCTAACCCTAACCCTAACCCTAACCCTAACCCTAACCCTAACCCTAACCCTAACCCTAACCCTAACCCTAACCCTAACCCTAACCCTAACCCTAACCCTAACCCTAACCCTAACCCTAACCCTAACCCTAACCCTAACCCTAACCCTAACCCTAACCCTAACCCTAACCCTAACCCTAACCCTAACCCTAACCCTAACCCTAACCCTAACCCTAACCCTAACCCTAACCCTAACCCTAACCCTAACCCTAACCCTAACCCTAACCCTAACCCTAACCCTAACCCTAACCCTAACCCTAACCCTAACCCTAACCCTAACCCTAACCCTAACCCTAACCCTAACCCTAACCCTAACCCTAACCCTAACCCTAACCCTAACCCTAACCCTAACCCTAACCCTAACCCTAACCCTAACCCTAACCCTAACCCTAACCCTAACCCTAACCCTAACCCTAACCCTAACCCTAACCCTAACCCTAACCCTAACCCTAACCCTAACCCTAACCCTAACCCTAACCCTAACCCTAACCCTAACCCTAACCCTAACCCTAACCCTAACCCTAACCCTAACCCTAACCCTAACCCTAACCCTAACCCTAACCCTAACCCTAACCCTAACCCTAACCCTAACCCTAACCCTAACCCTAACCCTAACCCTAACCCTAACCCTAACCCTAACCCTAACCCTAACCCTAACCCTAACCCTAACCCTAACCCTAACCCTAACCCTAACCCTAACCCTAACCCTAACCCTAACCCTAACCCTAACCCTAACCCTAACCCTAACCCTAACCCTAACCCTAACCCTAACCCTAACCCTAACCCTAACCCTAACCCTAACCCTAACCCTAACCCTAACCCTAACCCTAACCCTAACCCTAACCCTAACCCTAACCCTAACCCTAACCCTAACCCTAACCCTAACCCTAACCCTAACCCTAACCCTAACCCTAACCCTAACCCTAACCCTAACCCTAACCCTAACCCTAACCCTAACCCTAACCCTAACCCTAACCCTAACCCTAACCCTAACCCTAACCCTAACCCTAACCCTAACCCTAACCCTAACCCTAACCCTAACCCTAACCCTAACCCTAACCCTAACCCTAACCCTAACCCTAACCCTAACCCTAACCCTAACCCTAACCCTAACCCTAACCCTAACCCTAACCCTAACCCTAACCCTAACCCTAACCCTAACCCTAACCCTAACCCTAACCCTAACCCTAACCCTAACCCTAACCCTAACCCTAACCCTAACCCTAACCCTAACCCTAACCCTAACCCTAACCCTAACCCTAACCCTAACCCTAACCCTAACCCTAACCCTAACCCTAACCCTAACCCTAACCCTAACCCTAACCCTAACCCTAACCCTAACCCTAACCCTAACCCTAACCCTAACCCTAACCCTAACCCTAACCCTAACCCTAACCCTAACCCTAACCCTAACCCTAACCCTAACCCTAACCCTAACCCTAACCCTAACCCTAACCCTAACCCTAACCCTAACCCTAACCCTAACCCTAACCCTAACCCTAACCCTAACCCTAACCCTAACCCTAACCCTAACCCTAACCCTAACCCTAACCCTAACCCTAACCCTAACCCTAACCCTAACCCTAACCCTAACCCTAACCCTAACCCTAACCCTAACCCTAACCCTAACCCTAACCCTAACCCTAACCCTAACCCTAACCCTAACCCTAACCCTAACCCTAACCCTAACCCTAACCCTAACCCTAACCCTAACCCTAACCCTAACCCTAACCCTAACCCTAACCCTAACCCTAACCCTAACCCTAACCCTAACCCTAACCCTAACCCTAACCCTAACCCTAACCCTAACCCTAACCCTAACCCTAACCCTAACCCTAACCCTAACCCTAACCCTAACCCTAACCCTAACCCTAACCCTAACCCTAACCCTAACCCTAACCCTAACCCTAACCCTAACCCTAACCCTAACCCTAACCCTAACCCTAACCCTAACCCTAACCCTAACCCTAACCCTAACCCTAACCCTAACCCTAACCCTAACCCTAACCCTAACCCTAACCCTAACCCTAACCCTAACCCTAACCCTAACCCTAACCCTAACCCTAACCCTAACCCTAACCCTAACCCTAACCCTAACCCTAACCCTAACCCTAACCCTAACCCTAACCCTAACCCTAACCCTAACCCTAACCCTAACCCTAACCCTAACCCTAACCCTAACCCTAACCCTAACCCTAACCCTAACCCTAACCCTAACCCTAACCCTAACCCTAACCCTAACCCTAACCCTAACCCTAACCCTAACCCTAACCCTAACCCTAACCCTAACCCTAACCCTAACCCTAACCCTAACCCTAACCCTAACCCTAACCCTAACCCTAACCCTAACCCTAACCCTAACCCTAACCCTAACCCTAACCCTAACCCTAACCCTAACCCTAACCCTAACCCTAACCCTAACCCTAACCCTAACCCTAACCCTAACCCTAACCCTAACCCTAACCCTAACCCTAACCCTAACCCTAACCCTAACCCTAACCCTAACCCTAACCCTAACCCTAACCCTAACCCTAACCCTAACCCTAACCCTAACCCTAACCCTAACCCTAACCCTAACCCTAACCCTAACCCTAACCCTAACCCTAACCCTAACCCTAACCCTAACCCTAACCCTAACCCTAACCCTAACCCTAACCCTAACCCTAACCCTAACCCTAACCCTAACCCTAACCCTAACCCTAACCCTAACCCTAACCCTAACCCTAACCCTAACCCTAACCCTAACCCTAACCCTAACCCTAACCCTAACCCTAACCCTAACCCTAACCCTAACCCTAACCCTAACCCTAACCCTAACCCTAACCCTAACCCTAACCCTAACCCTAACCCTAACCCTAACCCTAACCCTAACCCTAACCCTAACCCTAACCCTAACCCTAACCCTAACCCTAACCCTAACCCTAACCCTAACCCTAACCCTAACCCTAACCCTAACCCTAACCCTAACCCTAACCCTAACCCTAACCCTAACCCTAACCCTAACCCTAACCCTAACCCTAACCCTAACCCTAACCCTAACCCTAACCCTAACCCTAACCCTAACCCTAACCCTAACCCTAACCCTAACCCTAACCCTAACCCTAACCCTAACCCTAACCCTAACCCTAACCCTAACCCTAACCCTAACCCTAACCCTAACCCTAACCCTAACCCTAACCCTAACCCTAACCCTAACCCTAACCCTAACCCTAACCCTAACCCTAACCCTAACCCTAACCCTAACCCTAACCCTAACCCTAACCCTAACCCTAACCCTAACCCTAACCCTAACCCTAACCCTAACCCTAACCCTAACCCTAACCCTAACCCTAACCCTAACCCTAACCCTAACCCTAACCCTAACCCTAACCCTAACCCTAACCCTAACCCTAACCCTAACCCTAACCCTAACCCTAACCCTAACCCTAACCCTAACCCTAACCCTAACCCTAACCCTAACCCTAACCCTAACCCTAACCCTAACCCTAACCCTAACCCTAACCCTAACCCTAACCCTAACCCTAACCCTAACCCTAACCCTAACCCTAACCCTAACCCTAACCCTAACCCTAACCCTAACCCTAACCCTAACCCTAACCCTAACCCTAACCCTAACCCTAACCCTAACCCTAACCCTAACCCTAACCCTAACCCTAACCCTAACCCTAACCCTAACCCTAACCCTAACCCTAACCCTAACCCTAACCCTAACCCTAACCCTAACCCTAACCCTAACCCTAACCCTAACCCTAACCCTAACCCTAACCCTAACCCTAACCCTAACCCTAACCCTAACCCTAACCCTAACCCTAACCCTAACCCTAACCCTAACCCTAACCCTAACCCTAACCCTAACCCTAACCCTAACCCTAACCCTAACCCTAACCCTAACCCTAACCCTAACCCTAACCCTAACCCTAACCCTAACCCTAACCCTAACCCTAACCCTAACCCTAACCCTAACCCTAACCCTAACCCTAACCCTAACCCTAACCCTAACCCTAACCCTAACCCTAACCCTAACCCTAACCCTAACCCTAACCCTAACCCTAACCCTAACCCTAACCCTAACCCTAACCCTAACCCTAACCCTAACCCTAACCCTAACCCTAACCCTAACCCTAACCCTAACCCTAACCCTAACCCTAACCCTAACCCTAACCCTAACCCTAACCCTAACCCTAACCCTAACCCTAACCCTAACCCTAACCCTAACCCTAACCCTAACCCTAACCCTAACCCTAACCCTAACCCTAACCCTAACCCTAACCCTAACCCTAACCCTAACCCTAACCCTAACCCTAACCCTAACCCTAACCCTAACCCTAACCCTAACCCTAACCCTAACCCTAACCCTAACCCTAACCCTAACCCTAACCCTAACCCTAACCCTAACCCTAACCCTAACCCTAACCCTAACCCTAACCCTAACCCTAACCCTAACCCTAACCCTAACCCTAACCCTAACCCTAACCCTAACCCTAACCCTAACCCTAACCCTAACCCTAACCCTAACCCTAACCCTAACCCTAACCCTAACCCTAACCCTAACCCTAACCCTAACCCTAACCCTAACCCTAACCCTAACCCTAACCCTAACCCTAACCCTAACCCTAACCCTAACCCTAACCCTAACCCTAACCCTAACCCTAACCCTAACCCTAACCCTAACCCTAACCCTAACCCTAACCCTAACCCTAACCCTAACCCTAACCCTAACCCTAACCCTAACCCTAACCCTAACCCTAACCCTAACCCTAACCCTAACCCTAACCCTAACCCTAACCCTAACCCTAACCCTAACCCTAACCCTAACCCTAACCCTAACCCTAACCCTAACCCTAACCCTAACCCTAACCCTAACCCTAACCCTAACCCTAACCCTAACCCTAACCCTAACCCTAACCCTAACCCTAACCCTAACCCTAACCCTAACCCTAACCCTAACCCTAACCCTAACCCTAACCCTAACCCTAACCCTAACCCTAACCCTAACCCTAACCCTAACCCTAACCCTAACCCTAACCCTAACCCTAACCCTAACCCTAACCCTAACCCTAACCCTAACCCTAACCCTAACCCTAACCCTAACCCTAACCCTAACCCTAACCCTAACCCTAACCCTAACCCTAACCCTAACCCTAACCCTAACCCTAACCCTAACCCTAACCCTAACCCTAACCCTAACCCTAACCCTAACCCTAACCCTAACCCTAACCCTAACCCTAACCCTAACCCTAACCCTAACCCTAACCCTAACCCTAACCCTAACCCTAACCCTAACCCTAACCCTAACCCTAACCCTAACCCTAACCCTAACCCTAACCCTAACCCTAACCCTAACCCTAACCCTAACCCTAACCCTAACCCTAACCCTAACCCTAACCCTAACCCTAACCCTAACCCTAACCCTAACCCTAACCCTAACCCTAACCCTAACCCTAACCCTAACCCTAACCCTAACCCTAACCCTAACCCTAACCCTAACCCTAACCCTAACCCTAACCCTAACCCTAACCCTAACCCTAACCCTAACCCTAACCCTAACCCTAACCCTAACCCTAACCCTAACCCTAACCCTAACCCTAACCCTAACCCTAACCCTAACCCTAACCCTAACCCTAACCCTAACCCTAACCCTAACCCTAACCCTAACCCTAACCCTAACCCTAACCCTAACCCTAACCCTAACCCTAACCCTAACCCTAACCCTAACCCTAACCCTAACCCTAACCCTAACCCTAACCCTAACCCTAACCCTAACCCTAACCCTAACCCTAACCCTAACCCTAACCCTAACCCTAACCCTAACCCTAACCCTAACCCTAACCCTAACCCTAACCCTAACCCTAACCCTAACCCTAACCCTAACCCTAACCCTAACCCTAACCCTAACCCTAACCCTAACCCTAACCCTAACCCTAACCCTAACCCTAACCCTAACCCTAACCCTAACCCTAACCCTAACCCTAACCCTAACCCTAACCCTAACCCTAACCCTAACCCTAACCCTAACCCTAACCCTAACCCTAACCCTAACCCTAACCCTAACCCTAACCCTAACCCTAACCCTAACCCTAACCCTAACCCTAACCCTAACCCTAACCCTAACCCTAACCCTAACCCTAACCCTAACCCTAACCCTAACCCTAACCCTAACCCTAACCCTAACCCTAACCCTAACCCTAACCCTAACCCTAACCCTAACCCTAACCCTAACCCTAACCCTAACCCTAACCCTAACCCTAACCCTAACCCTAACCCTAACCCTAACCCTAACCCTAACCCTAACCCTAACCCTAACCCTAACCCTAACCCTAACCCTAACCCTAACCCTAACCCTAACCCTAACCCTAACCCTAACCCTAACCCTAACCCTAACCCTAACCCTAACCCTAACCCTAACCCTAACCCTAACCCTAACCCTAACCCTAACCCTAACCCTAACCCTAACCCTAACCCTAACCCTAACCCTAACCCTAACCCTAACCCTAACCCTAACCCTAACCCTAACCCTAACCCTAACCCTAACCCTAACCCTAACCCTAACCCTAACCCTAACCCTAACCCTAACCCTAACCCTAACCCTAACCCTAACCCTAACCCTAACCCTAACCCTAACCCTAACCCTAACCCTAACCCTAACCCTAACCCTAACCCTAACCCTAACCCTAACCCTAACCCTAACCCTAACCCTAACCCTAACCCTAACCCTAACCCTAACCCTAACCCTAACCCTAACCCTAACCCTAACCCTAACCCTAACCCTAACCCTAACCCTAACCCTAACCCTAACCCTAACCCTAACCCTAACCCTAACCCTAACCCTAACCCTAACCCTAACCCTAACCCTAACCCTAACCCTAACCCTAACCCTAACCCTAACCCTAACCCTAACCCTAACCCTAACCCTAACCCTAACCCTAACCCTAACCCTAACCCTAACCCTAACCCTAACCCTAACCCTAACCCTAACCCTAACCCTAACCCTAACCCTAACCCTAACCCTAACCCTAACCCTAACCCTAACCCTAACCCTAACCCTAACCCTAACCCTAACCCTAACCCTAACCCTAACCCTAACCCTAACCCTAACCCTAACCCTAACCCTAACCCTAACCCTAACCCTAACCCTAACCCTAACCCTAACCCTAACCCTAACCCTAACCCTAACCCTAACCCTAACCCTAACCCTAACCCTAACCCTAACCCTAACCCTAACCCTAACCCTAACCCTAACCCTAACCCTAACCCTAACCCTAACCCTAACCCTAACCCTAACCCTAACCCTAACCCTAACCCTAACCCTAACCCTAACCCTAACCCTAACCCTAACCCTAACCCTAACCCTAACCCTAACCCTAACCCTAACCCTAACCCTAACCCTAACCCTAACCCTAACCCTAACCCTAACCCTAACCCTAACCCTAACCCTAACCCTAACCCTAACCCTAACCCTAACCCTAACCCTAACCCTAACCCTAACCCTAACCCTAACCCTAACCCTAACCCTAACCCTAACCCTAACCCTAACCCTAACCCTAACCCTAACCCTAACCCTAACCCTAACCCTAACCCTAACCCTAACCCTAACCCTAACCCTAACCCTAACCCTAACCCTAACCCTAACCCTAACCCTAACCCTAACCCTAACCCTAACCCTAACCCTAACCCTAACCCTAACCCTAACCCTAACCCTAACCCTAACCCTAACCCTAACCCTAACCCTAACCCTAACCCTAACCCTAACCCTAACCCTAACCCTAACCCTAACCCTAACCCTAACCCTAACCCTAACCCTAACCCTAACCCTAACCCTAACCCTAACCCTAACCCTAACCCTAACCCTAACCCTAACCCTAACCCTAACCCTAACCCTAACCCTAACCCTAACCCTAACCCTAACCCTAACCCTAACCCTAACCCTAACCCTAACCCTAACCCTAACCCTAACCCTAACCCTAACCCTAACCCTAACCCTAACCCTAACCCTAACCCTAACCCTAACCCTAACCCTAACCCTAACCCTAACCCTAACCCTAACCCTAACCCTAACCCTAACCCTAACCCTAACCCTAACCCTAACCCTAACCCTAACCCTAACCCTAACCCTAACCCTAACCCTAACCCTAACCCTAACCCTAACCCTAACCCTAACCCTAACCCTAACCCTAACCCTAACCCTAACCCTAACCCTAACCCTAACCCTAACCCTAACCCTAACCCTAACCCTAACCCTAACCCTAACCCTAACCCTAACCCTAACCCTAACCCTAACCCTAACCCTAACCCTAACCCTAACCCTAACCCTAACCCTAACCCTAACCCTAACCCTAACCCTAACCCTAACCCTAACCCTAACCCTAACCCTAACCCTAACCCTAACCCTAACCCTAACCCTAACCCTAACCCTAACCCTAACCCTAACCCTAACCCTAACCCTAACCCTAACCCTAACCCTAACCCTAACCCTAACCCTAACCCTAACCCTAACCCTAACCCTAACCCTAACCCTAACCCTAACCCTAACCCTAACCCTAACCCTAACCCTAACCCTAACCCTAACCCTAACCCTAACCCTAACCCTAACCCTAACCCTAACCCTAACCCTAACCCTAACCCTAACCCTAACCCTAACCCTAACCCTAACCCTAACCCTAACCCTAACCCTAACCCTAACCCTAACCCTAACCCTAACCCTAACCCTAACCCTAACCCTAACCCTAACCCTAACCCTAACCCTAACCCTAACCCTAACCCTAACCCTAACCCTAACCCTAACCCTAACCCTAACCCTAACCCTAACCCTAACCCTAACCCTAACCCTAACCCTAACCCTAACCCTAACCCTAACCCTAACCCTAACCCTAACCCTAACCCTAACCCTAACCCTAACCCTAACCCTAACCCTAACCCTAACCCTAACCCTAACCCTAACCCTAACCCTAACCCTAACCCTAACCCTAACCCTAACCCTAACCCTAACCCTAACCCTAACCCTAACCCTAACCCTAACCCTAACCCTAACCCTAACCCTAACCCTAACCCTAACCCTAACCCTAACCCTAACCCTAACCCTAACCCTAACCCTAACCCTAACCCTAACCCTAACCCTAACCCTAACCCTAACCCTAACCCTAACCCTAACCCTAACCCTAACCCTAACCCTAACCCTAACCCTAACCCTAACCCTAACCCTAACCCTAACCCTAACCCTAACCCTAACCCTAACCCTAACCCTAACCCTAACCCTAACCCTAACCCTAACCCTAACCCTAACCCTAACCCTAACCCTAACCCTAACCCTAACCCTAACCCTAACCCTAACCCTAACCCTAACCCTAACCCTAACCCTAACCCTAACCCTAACCCTAACCCTAACCCTAACCCTAACCCTAACCCTAACCCTAACCCTAACCCTAACCCTAACCCTAACCCTAACCCTAACCCTAACCCTAACCCTAACCCTAACCCTAACCCTAACCCTAACCCTAACCCTAACCCTAACCCTAACCCTAACCCTAACCCTAACCCTAACCCTAACCCTAACCCTAACCCTAACCCTAACCCTAACCCTAACCCTAACCCTAACCCTAACCCTAACCCTAACCCTAACCCTAACCCTAACCCTAACCCTAACCCTAACCCTAACCCTAACCCTAACCCTAACCCTAACCCTAACCCTAACCCTAACCCTAACCCTAACCCTAACCCTAACCCTAACCCTAACCCTAACCCTAACCCTAACCCTAACCCTAACCCTAACCCTAACCCTAACCCTAACCCTAACCCTAACCCTAACCCTAACCCTAACCCTAACCCTAACCCTAACCCTAACCCTAACCCTAACCCTAACCCTAACCCTAACCCTAACCCTAACCCTAACCCTAACCCTAACCCTAACCCTAACCCTAACCCTAACCCTAACCCTAACCCTAACCCTAACCCTAACCCTAACCCTAACCCTAACCCTAACCCTAACCCTAACCCTAACCCTAACCCTAACCCTAACCCTAACCCTAACCCTAACCCTAACCCTAACCCTAACCCTAACCCTAACCCTAACCCTAACCCTAACCCTAACCCTAACCCTAACCCTAACCCTAACCCTAACCCTAACCCTAACCCTAACCCTAACCCTAACCCTAACCCTAACCCTAACCCTAACCCTAACCCTAACCCTAACCCTAACCCTAACCCTAACCCTAACCCTAACCCTAACCCTAACCCTAACCCTAACCCTAACCCTAACCCTAACCCTAACCCTAACCCTAACCCTAACCCTAACCCTAACCCTAACCCTAACCCTAACCCTAACCCTAACCCTAACCCTAACCCTAACCCTAACCCTAACCCTAACCCTAACCCTAACCCTAACCCTAACCCTAACCCTAACCCTAACCCTAACCCTAACCCTAACCCTAACCCTAACCCTAACCCTAACCCTAACCCTAACCCTAACCCTAACCCTAACCCTAACCCTAACCCTAACCCTAACCCTAACCCTAACCCTAACCCTAACCCTAACCCTAACCCTAACCCTAACCCTAACCCTAACCCTAACCCTAACCCTAACCCTAACCCTAACCCTAACCCTAACCCTAACCCTAACCCTAACCCTAACCCTAACCCTAACCCTAACCCTAACCCTAACCCTAACCCTAACCCTAACCCTAACCCTAACCCTAACCCTAACCCTAACCCTAACCCTAACCCTAACCCTAACCCTAACCCTAACCCTAACCCTAACCCTAACCCTAACCCTAACCCTAACCCTAACCCTAACCCTAACCCTAACCCTAACCCTAACCCTAACCCTAACCCTAACCCTAACCCTAACCCTAACCCTAACCCTAACCCTAACCCTAACCCTAACCCTAACCCTAACCCTAACCCTAACCCTAACCCTAACCCTAACCCTAACCCTAACCCTAACCCTAACCCTAACCCTAACCCTAACCCTAACCCTAACCCTAACCCTAACCCTAACCCTAACCCTAACCCTAACCCTAACCCTAACCCTAACCCTAACCCTAACCCTAACCCTAACCCTAACCCTAACCCTAACCCTAACCCTAACCCTAACCCTAACCCTAACCCTAACCCTAACCCTAACCCTAACCCTAACCCTAACCCTAACCCTAACCCTAACCCTAACCCTAACCCTAACCCTAACCCTAACCCTAACCCTAACCCTAACCCTAACCCTAACCCTAACCCTAACCCTAACCCTAACCCTAACCCTAACCCTAACCCTAACCCTAACCCTAACCCTAACCCTAACCCTAACCCTAACCCTAACCCTAACCCTAACCCTAACCCTAACCCTAACCCTAACCCTAACCCTAACCCTAACCCTAACCCTAACCCTAACCCTAACCCTAACCCTAACCCTAACCCTAACCCTAACCCTAACCCTAACCCTAACCCTAACCCTAACCCTAACCCTAACCCTAACCCTAACCCTAACCCTAACCCTAACCCTAACCCTAACCCTAACCCTAACCCTAACCCTAACCCTAACCCTAACCCTAACCCTAACCCTAACCCTAACCCTAACCCTAACCCTAACCCTAACCCTAACCCTAACCCTAACCCTAACCCTAACCCTAACCCTAACCCTAACCCTAACCCTAACCCTAACCCTAACCCTAACCCTAACCCTAACCCTAACCCTAACCCTAACCCTAACCCTAACCCTAACCCTAACCCTAACCCTAACCCTAACCCTAACCCTAACCCTAACCCTAACCCTAACCCTAACCCTAACCCTAACCCTAACCCTAACCCTAACCCTAACCCTAACCCTAACCCTAACCCTAACCCTAACCCTAACCCTAACCCTAACCCTAACCCTAACCCTAACCCTAACCCTAACCCTAACCCTAACCCTAACCCTAACCCTAACCCTAACCCTAACCCTAACCCTAACCCTAACCCTAACCCTAACCCTAACCCTAACCCTAACCCTAACCCTAACCCTAACCCTAACCCTAACCCTAACCCTAACCCTAACCCTAACCCTAACCCTAACCCTAACCCTAACCCTAACCCTAACCCTAACCCTAACCCTAACCCTAACCCTAACCCTAACCCTAACCCTAACCCTAACCCTAACCCTAACCCTAACCCTAACCCTAACCCTAACCCTAACCCTAACCCTAACCCTAACCCTAACCCTAACCCTAACCCTAACCCTAACCCTAACCCTAACCCTAACCCTAACCCTAACCCTAACCCTAACCCTAACCCTAACCCTAACCCTAACCCTAACCCTAACCCTAACCCTAACCCTAACCCTAACCCTAACCCTAACCCTAACCCTAACCCTAACCCTAACCCTAACCCTAACCCTAACCCTAACCCTAACCCTAACCCTAACCCTAACCCTAACCCTAACCCTAACCCTAACCCTAACCCTAACCCTAACCCTAACCCTAACCCTAACCCTAACCCTAACCCTAACCCTAACCCTAACCCTAACCCTAACCCTAACCCTAACCCTAACCCTAACCCTAACCCTAACCCTAACCCTAACCCTAACCCTAACCCTAACCCTAACCCTAACCCTAACCCTAACCCTAACCCTAACCCTAACCCTAACCCTAACCCTAACCCTAACCCTAACCCTAACCCTAACCCTAACCCTAACCCTAACCCTAACCCTAACCCTAACCCTAACCCTAACCCTAACCCTAACCCTAACCCTAACCCTAACCCTAACCCTAACCCTAACCCTAACCCTAACCCTAACCCTAACCCTAACCCTAACCCTAACCCTAACCCTAACCCTAACCCTAACCCTAACCCTAACCCTAACCCTAACCCTAACCCTAACCCTAACCCTAACCCTAACCCTAACCCTAACCCTAACCCTAACCCTAACCCTAACCCTAACCCTAACCCTAACCCTAACCCTAACCCTAACCCTAACCCTAACCCTAACCCTAACCCTAACCCTAACCCTAACCCTAACCCTAACCCTAACCCTAACCCTAACCCTAACCCTAACCCTAACCCTAACCCTAACCCTAACCCTAACCCTAACCCTAACCCTAACCCTAACCCTAACCCTAACCCTAACCCTAACCCTAACCCTAACCCTAACCCTAACCCTAACCCTAACCCTAACCCTAACCCTAACCCTAACCCTAACCCTAACCCTAACCCTAACCCTAACCCTAACCCTAACCCTAACCCTAACCCTAACCCTAACCCTAACCCTAACCCTAACCCTAACCCTAACCCTAACCCTAACCCTAACCCTAACCCTAACCCTAACCCTAACCCTAACCCTAACCCTAACCCTAACCCTAACCCTAACCCTAACCCTAACCCTAACCCTAACCCTAACCCTAACCCTAACCCTAACCCTAACCCTAACCCTAACCCTAACCCTAACCCTAACCCTAACCCTAACCCTAACCCTAACCCTAACCCTAACCCTAACCCTAACCCTAACCCTAACCCTAACCCTAACCCTAACCCTAACCCTAACCCTAACCCTAACCCTAACCCTAACCCTAACCCTAACCCTAACCCTAACCCTAACCCTAACCCTAACCCTAACCCTAACCCTAACCCTAACCCTAACCCTAACCCTAACCCTAACCCTAACCCTAACCCTAACCCTAACCCTAACCCTAACCCTAACCCTAACCCTAACCCTAACCCTAACCCTAACCCTAACCCTAACCCTAACCCTAACCCTAACCCTAACCCTAACCCTAACCCTAACCCTAACCCTAACCCTAACCCTAACCCTAACCCTAACCCTAACCCTAACCCTAACCCTAACCCTAACCCTAACCCTAACCCTAACCCTAACCCTAACCCTAACCCTAACCCTAACCCTAACCCTAACCCTAACCCTAACCCTAACCCTAACCCTAACCCTAACCCTAACCCTAACCCTAACCCTAACCCTAACCCTAACCCTAACCCTAACCCTAACCCTAACCCTAACCCTAACCCTAACCCTAACCCTAACCCTAACCCTAACCCTAACCCTAACCCTAACCCTAACCCTAACCCTAACCCTAACCCTAACCCTAACCCTAACCCTAACCCTAACCCTAACCCTAACCCTAACCCTAACCCTAACCCTAACCCTAACCCTAACCCTAACCCTAACCCTAACCCTAACCCTAACCCTAACCCTAACCCTAACCCTAACCCTAACCCTAACCCTAACCCTAACCCTAACCCTAACCCTAACCCTAACCCTAACCCTAACCCTAACCCTAACCCTAACCCTAACCCTAACCCTAACCCTAACCCTAACCCTAACCCTAACCCTAACCCTAACCCTAACCCTAACCCTAACCCTAACCCTAACCCTAACCCTAACCCTAACCCTAACCCTAACCCTAACCCTAACCCTAACCCTAACCCTAACCCTAACCCTAACCCTAACCCTAACCCTAACCCTAACCCTAACCCTAACCCTAACCCTAACCCTAACCCTAACCCTAACCCTAACCCTAACCCTAACCCTAACCCTAACCCTAACCCTAACCCTAACCCTAACCCTAACCCTAACCCTAACCCTAACCCTAACCCTAACCCTAACCCTAACCCTAACCCTAACCCTAACCCTAACCCTAACCCTAACCCTAACCCTAACCCTAACCCTAACCCTAACCCTAACCCTAACCCTAACCCTAACCCTAACCCTAACCCTAACCCTAACCCTAACCCTAACCCTAACCCTAACCCTAACCCTAACCCTAACCCTAACCCTAACCCTAACCCTAACCCTAACCCTAACCCTAACCCTAACCCTAACCCTAACCCTAACCCTAACCCTAACCCTAACCCTAACCCTAACCCTAACCCTAACCCTAACCCTAACCCTAACCCTAACCCTAACCCTAACCCTAACCCTAACCCTAACCCTAACCCTAACCCTAACCCTAACCCTAACCCTAACCCTAACCCTAACCCTAACCCTAACCCTAACCCTAACCCTAACCCTAACCCTAACCCTAACCCTAACCCTAACCCTAACCCTAACCCTAACCCTAACCCTAACCCTAACCCTAACCCTAACCCTAACCCTAACCCTAACCCTAACCCTAACCCTAACCCTAACCCTAACCCTAACCCTAACCCTAACCCTAACCCTAACCCTAACCCTAACCCTAACCCTAACCCTAACCCTAACCCTAACCCTAACCCTAACCCTAACCCTAACCCTAACCCTAACCCTAACCCTAACCCTAACCCTAACCCTAACCCTAACCCTAACCCTAACCCTAACCCTAACCCTAACCCTAACCCTAACCCTAACCCTAACCCTAACCCTAACCCTAACCCTAACCCTAACCCTAACCCTAACCCTAACCCTAACCCTAACCCTAACCCTAACCCTAACCCTAACCCTAACCCTAACCCTAACCCTAACCCTAACCCTAACCCTAACCCTAACCCTAACCCTAACCCTAACCCTAACCCTAACCCTAACCCTAACCCTAACCCTAACCCTAACCCTAACCCTAACCCTAACCCTAACCCTAACCCTAACCCTAACCCTAACCCTAACCCTAACCCTAACCCTAACCCTAACCCTAACCCTAACCCTAACCCTAACCCTAACCCTAACCCTAACCCTAACCCTAACCCTAACCCTAACCCTAACCCTAACCCTAACCCTAACCCTAACCCTAACCCTAACCCTAACCCTAACCCTAACCCTAACCCTAACCCTAACCCTAACCCTAACCCTAACCCTAACCCTAACCCTAACCCTAACCCTAACCCTAACCCTAACCCTAACCCTAACCCTAACCCTAACCCTAACCCTAACCCTAACCCTAACCCTAACCCTAACCCTAACCCTAACCCTAACCCTAACCCTAACCCTAACCCTAACCCTAACCCTAACCCTAACCCTAACCCTAACCCTAACCCTAACCCTAACCCTAACCCTAACCCTAACCCTAACCCTAACCCTAACCCTAACCCTAACCCTAACCCTAACCCTAACCCTAACCCTAACCCTAACCCTAACCCTAACCCTAACCCTAACCCTAACCCTAACCCTAACCCTAACCCTAACCCTAACCCTAACCCTAACCCTAACCCTAACCCTAACCCTAACCCTAACCCTAACCCTAACCCTAACCCTAACCCTAACCCTAACCCTAACCCTAACCCTAACCCTAACCCTAACCCTAACCCTAACCCTAACCCTAACCCTAACCCTAACCCTAACCCTAACCCTAACCCTAACCCTAACCCTAACCCTAACCCTAACCCTAACCCTAACCCTAACCCTAACCCTAACCCTAACCCTAACCCTAACCCTAACCCTAACCCTAACCCTAACCCTAACCCTAACCCTAACCCTAACCCTAACCCTAACCCTAACCCTAACCCTAACCCTAACCCTAACCCTAACCCTAACCCTAACCCTAACCCTAACCCTAACCCTAACCCTAACCCTAACCCTAACCCTAACCCTAACCCTAACCCTAACCCTAACCCTAACCCTAACCCTAACCCTAACCCTAACCCTAACCCTAACCCTAACCCTAACCCTAACCCTAACCCTAACCCTAACCCTAACCCTAACCCTAACCCTAACCCTAACCCTAACCCTAACCCTAACCCTAACCCTAACCCTAACCCTAACCCTAACCCTAACCCTAACCCTAACCCTAACCCTAACCCTAACCCTAACCCTAACCCTAACCCTAACCCTAACCCTAACCCTAACCCTAACCCTAACCCTAACCCTAACCCTAACCCTAACCCTAACCCTAACCCTAACCCTAACCCTAACCCTAACCCTAACCCTAACCCTAACCCTAACCCTAACCCTAACCCTAACCCTAACCCTAACCCTAACCCTAACCCTAACCCTAACCCTAACCCTAACCCTAACCCTAACCCTAACCCTAACCCTAACCCTAACCCTAACCCTAACCCTAACCCTAACCCTAACCCTAACCCTAACCCTAACCCTAACCCTAACCCTAACCCTAACCCTAACCCTAACCCTAACCCTAACCCTAACCCTAACCCTAACCCTAACCCTAACCCTAACCCTAACCCTAACCCTAACCCTAACCCTAACCCTAACCCTAACCCTAACCCTAACCCTAACCCTAACCCTAACCCTAACCCTAACCCTAACCCTAACCCTAACCCTAACCCTAACCCTAACCCTAACCCTAACCCTAACCCTAACCCTAACCCTAACCCTAACCCTAACCCTAACCCTAACCCTAACCCTAACCCTAACCCTAACCCTAACCCTAACCCTAACCCTAACCCTAACCCTAACCCTAACCCTAACCCTAACCCTAACCCTAACCCTAACCCTAACCCTAACCCTAACCCTAACCCTAACCCTAACCCTAACCCTAACCCTAACCCTAACCCTAACCCTAACCCTAACCCTAACCCTAACCCTAACCCTAACCCTAACCCTAACCCTAACCCTAACCCTAACCCTAACCCTAACCCTAACCCTAACCCTAACCCTAACCCTAACCCTAACCCTAACCCTAACCCTAACCCTAACCCTAACCCTAACCCTAACCCTAACCCTAACCCTAACCCTAACCCTAACCCTAACCCTAACCCTAACCCTAACCCTAACCCTAACCCTAACCCTAACCCTAACCCTAACCCTAACCCTAACCCTAACCCTAACCCTAACCCTAACCCTAACCCTAACCCTAACCCTAACCCTAACCCTAACCCTAACCCTAACCCTAACCCTAACCCTAACCCTAACCCTAACCCTAACCCTAACCCTAACCCTAACCCTAACCCTAACCCTAACCCTAACCCTAACCCTAACCCTAACCCTAACCCTAACCCTAACCCTAACCCTAACCCTAACCCTAACCCTAACCCTAACCCTAACCCTAACCCTAACCCTAACCCTAACCCTAACCCTAACCCTAACCCTAACCCTAACCCTAACCCTAACCCTAACCCTAACCCTAACCCTAACCCTAACCCTAACCCTAACCCTAACCCTAACCCTAACCCTAACCCTAACCCTAACCCTAACCCTAACCCTAACCCTAACCCTAACCCTAACCCTAACCCTAACCCTAACCCTAACCCTAACCCTAACCCTAACCCTAACCCTAACCCTAACCCTAACCCTAACCCTAACCCTAACCCTAACCCTAACCCTAACCCTAACCCTAACCCTAACCCTAACCCTAACCCTAACCCTAACCCTAACCCTAACCCTAACCCTAACCCTAACCCTAACCCTAACCCTAACCCTAACCCTAACCCTAACCCTAACCCTAACCCTAACCCTAACCCTAACCCTAACCCTAACCCTAACCCTAACCCTAACCCTAACCCTAACCCTAACCCTAACCCTAACCCTAACCCTAACCCTAACCCTAACCCTAACCCTAACCCTAACCCTAACCCTAACCCTAACCCTAACCCTAACCCTAACCCTAACCCTAACCCTAACCCTAACCCTAACCCTAACCCTAACCCTAACCCTAACCCTAACCCTAACCCTAACCCTAACCCTAACCCTAACCCTAACCCTAACCCTAACCCTAACCCTAACCCTAACCCTAACCCTAACCCTAACCCTAACCCTAACCCTAACCCTAACCCTAACCCTAACCCTAACCCTAACCCTAACCCTAACCCTAACCCTAACCCTAACCCTAACCCTAACCCTAACCCTAACCCTAACCCTAACCCTAACCCTAACCCTAACCCTAACCCTAACCCTAACCCTAACCCTAACCCTAACCCTAACCCTAACCCTAACCCTAACCCTAACCCTAACCCTAACCCTAACCCTAACCCTAACCCTAACCCTAACCCTAACCCTAACCCTAACCCTAACCCTAACCCTAACCCTAACCCTAACCCTAACCCTAACCCTAACCCTAACCCTAACCCTAACCCTAACCCTAACCCTAACCCTAACCCTAACCCTAACCCTAACCCTAACCCTAACCCTAACCCTAACCCTAACCCTAACCCTAACCCTAACCCTAACCCTAACCCTAACCCTAACCCTAACCCTAACCCTAACCCTAACCCTAACCCTAACCCTAACCCTAACCCTAACCCTAACCCTAACCCTAACCCTAACCCTAACCCTAACCCTAACCCTAACCCTAACCCTAACCCTAACCCTAACCCTAACCCTAACCCTAACCCTAACCCTAACCCTAACCCTAACCCTAACCCTAACCCTAACCCTAACCCTAACCCTAACCCTAACCCTAACCCTAACCCTAACCCTAACCCTAACCCTAACCCTAACCCTAACCCTAACCCTAACCCTAACCCTAACCCTAACCCTAACCCTAACCCTAACCCTAACCCTAACCCTAACCCTAACCCTAACCCTAACCCTAACCCTAACCCTAACCCTAACCCTAACCCTAACCCTAACCCTAACCCTAACCCTAACCCTAACCCTAACCCTAACCCTAACCCTAACCCTAACCCTAACCCTAACCCTAACCCTAACCCTAACCCTAACCCTAACCCTAACCCTAACCCTAACCCTAACCCTAACCCTAACCCTAACCCTAACCCTAACCCTAACCCTAACCCTAACCCTAACCCTAACCCTAACCCTAACCCTAACCCTAACCCTAACCCTAACCCTAACCCTAACCCTAACCCTAACCCTAACCCTAACCCTAACCCTAACCCTAACCCTAACCCTAACCCTAACCCTAACCCTAACCCTAACCCTAACCCTAACCCTAACCCTAACCCTAACCCTAACCCTAACCCTAACCCTAACCCTAACCCTAACCCTAACCCTAACCCTAACCCTAACCCTAACCCTAACCCTAACCCTAACCCTAACCCTAACCCTAACCCTAACCCTAACCCTAACCCTAACCCTAACCCTAACCCTAACCCTAACCCTAACCCTAACCCTAACCCTAACCCTAACCCTAACCCTAACCCTAACCCTAACCCTAACCCTAACCCTAACCCTAACCCTAACCCTAACCCTAACCCTAACCCTAACCCTAACCCTAACCCTAACCCTAACCCTAACCCTAACCCTAACCCTAACCCTAACCCTAACCCTAACCCTAACCCTAACCCTAACCCTAACCCTAACCCTAACCCTAACCCTAACCCTAACCCTAACCCTAACCCTAACCCTAACCCTAACCCTAACCCTAACCCTAACCCTAACCCTAACCCTAACCCTAACCCTAACCCTAACCCTAACCCTAACCCTAACCCTAACCCTAACCCTAACCCTAACCCTAACCCTAACCCTAACCCTAACCCTAACCCTAACCCTAACCCTAACCCTAACCCTAACCCTAACCCTAACCCTAACCCTAACCCTAACCCTAACCCTAACCCTAACCCTAACCCTAACCCTAACCCTAACCCTAACCCTAACCCTAACCCTAACCCTAACCCTAACCCTAACCCTAACCCTAACCCTAACCCTAACCCTAACCCTAACCCTAACCCTAACCCTAACCCTAACCCTAACCCTAACCCTAACCCTAACCCTAACCCTAACCCTAACCCTAACCCTAACCCTAACCCTAACCCTAACCCTAACCCTAACCCTAACCCTAACCCTAACCCTAACCCTAACCCTAACCCTAACCCTAACCCTAACCCTAACCCTAACCCTAACCCTAACCCTAACCCTAACCCTAACCCTAACCCTAACCCTAACCCTAACCCTAACCCTAACCCTAACCCTAACCCTAACCCTAACCCTAACCCTAACCCTAACCCTAACCCTAACCCTAACCCTAACCCTAACCCTAACCCTAACCCTAACCCTAACCCTAACCCTAACCCTAACCCTAACCCTAACCCTAACCCTAACCCTAACCCTAACCCTAACCCTAACCCTAACCCTAACCCTAACCCTAACCCTAACCCTAACCCTAACCCTAACCCTAACCCTAACCCTAACCCTAACCCTAACCCTAACCCTAACCCTAACCCTAACCCTAACCCTAACCCTAACCCTAACCCTAACCCTAACCCTAACCCTAACCCTAACCCTAACCCTAACCCTAACCCTAACCCTAACCCTAACCCTAACCCTAACCCTAACCCTAACCCTAACCCTAACCCTAACCCTAACCCTAACCCTAACCCTAACCCTAACCCTAACCCTAACCCTAACCCTAACCCTAACCCTAACCCTAACCCTAACCCTAACCCTAACCCTAACCCTAACCCTAACCCTAACCCTAACCCTAACCCTAACCCTAACCCTAACCCTAACCCTAACCCTAACCCTAACCCTAACCCTAACCCTAACCCTAACCCTAACCCTAACCCTAACCCTAACCCTAACCCTAACCCTAACCCTAACCCTAACCCTAACCCTAACCCTAACCCTAACCCTAACCCTAACCCTAACCCTAACCCTAACCCTAACCCTAACCCTAACCCTAACCCTAACCCTAACCCTAACCCTAACCCTAACCCTAACCCTAACCCTAACCCTAACCCTAACCCTAACCCTAACCCTAACCCTAACCCTAACCCTAACCCTAACCCTAACCCTAACCCTAACCCTAACCCTAACCCTAACCCTAACCCTAACCCTAACCCTAACCCTAACCCTAACCCTAACCCTAACCCTAACCCTAACCCTAACCCTAACCCTAACCCTAACCCTAACCCTAACCCTAACCCTAACCCTAACCCTAACCCTAACCCTAACCCTAACCCTAACCCTAACCCTAACCCTAACCCTAACCCTAACCCTAACCCTAACCCTAACCCTAACCCTAACCCTAACCCTAACCCTAACCCTAACCCTAACCCTAACCCTAACCCTAACCCTAACCCTAACCCTAACCCTAACCCTAACCCTAACCCTAACCCTAACCCTAACCCTAACCCTAACCCTAACCCTAACCCTAACCCTAACCCTAACCCTAACCCTAACCCTAACCCTAACCCTAACCCTAACCCTAACCCTAACCCTAACCCTAACCCTAACCCTAACCCTAACCCTAACCCTAACCCTAACCCTAACCCTAACCCTAACCCTAACCCTAACCCTAACCCTAACCCTAACCCTAACCCTAACCCTAACCCTAACCCTAACCCTAACCCTAACCCTAACCCTAACCCTAACCCTAACCCTAACCCTAACCCTAACCCTAACCCTAACCCTAACCCTAACCCTAACCCTAACCCTAACCCTAACCCTAACCCTAACCCTAACCCTAACCCTAACCCTAACCCTAACCCTAACCCTAACCCTAACCCTAACCCTAACCCTAACCCTAACCCTAACCCTAACCCTAACCCTAACCCTAACCCTAACCCTAACCCTAACCCTAACCCTAACCCTAACCCTAACCCTAACCCTAACCCTAACCCTAACCCTAACCCTAACCCTAACCCTAACCCTAACCCTAACCCTAACCCTAACCCTAACCCTAACCCTAACCCTAACCCTAACCCTAACCCTAACCCTAACCCTAACCCTAACCCTAACCCTAACCCTAACCCTAACCCTAACCCTAACCCTAACCCTAACCCTAACCCTAACCCTAACCCTAACCCTAACCCTAACCCTAACCCTAACCCTAACCCTAACCCTAACCCTAACCCTAACCCTAACCCTAACCCTAACCCTAACCCTAACCCTAACCCTAACCCTAACCCTAACCCTAACCCTAACCCTAACCCTAACCCTAACCCTAACCCTAACCCTAACCCTAACCCTAACCCTAACCCTAACCCTAACCCTAACCCTAACCCTAACCCTAACCCTAACCCTAACCCTAACCCTAACCCTAACCCTAACCCTAACCCTAACCCTAACCCTAACCCTAACCCTAACCCTAACCCTAACCCTAACCCTAACCCTAACCCTAACCCTAACCCTAACCCTAACCCTAACCCTAACCCTAACCCTAACCCTAACCCTAACCCTAACCCTAACCCTAACCCTAACCCTAACCCTAACCCTAACCCTAACCCTAACCCTAACCCTAACCCTAACCCTAACCCTAACCCTAACCCTAACCCTAACCCTAACCCTAACCCTAACCCTAACCCTAACCCTAACCCTAACCCTAACCCTAACCCTAACCCTAACCCTAACCCTAACCCTAACCCTAACCCTAACCCTAACCCTAACCCTAACCCTAACCCTAACCCTAACCCTAACCCTAACCCTAACCCTAACCCTAACCCTAACCCTAACCCTAACCCTAACCCTAACCCTAACCCTAACCCTAACCCTAACCCTAACCCTAACCCTAACCCTAACCCTAACCCTAACCCTAACCCTAACCCTAACCCTAACCCTAACCCTAACCCTAACCCTAACCCTAACCCTAACCCTAACCCTAACCCTAACCCTAACCCTAACCCTAACCCTAACCCTAACCCTAACCCTAACCCTAACCCTAACCCTAACCCTAACCCTAACCCTAACCCTAACCCTAACCCTAACCCTAACCCTAACCCTAACCCTAACCCTAACCCTAACCCTAACCCTAACCCTAACCCTAACCCTAACCCTAACCCTAACCCTAACCCTAACCCTAACCCTAACCCTAACCCTAACCCTAACCCTAACCCTAACCCTAACCCTAACCCTAACCCTAACCCTAACCCTAACCCTAACCCTAACCCTAACCCTAACCCTAACCCTAACCCTAACCCTAACCCTAACCCTAACCCTAACCCTAACCCTAACCCTAACCCTAACCCTAACCCTAACCCTAACCCTAACCCTAACCCTAACCCTAACCCTAACCCTAACCCTAACCCTAACCCTAACCCTAACCCTAACCCTAACCCTAACCCTAACCCTAACCCTAACCCTAACCCTAACCCTAACCCTAACCCTAACCCTAACCCTAACCCTAACCCTAACCCTAACCCTAACCCTAACCCTAACCCTAACCCTAACCCTAACCCTAACCCTAACCCTAACCCTAACCCTAACCCTAACCCTAACCCTAACCCTAACCCTAACCCTAACCCTAACCCTAACCCTAACCCTAACCCTAACCCTAACCCTAACCCTAACCCTAACCCTAACCCTAACCCTAACCCTAACCCTAACCCTAACCCTAACCCTAACCCTAACCCTAACCCTAACCCTAACCCTAACCCTAACCCTAACCCTAACCCTAACCCTAACCCTAACCCTAACCCTAACCCTAACCCTAACCCTAACCCTAACCCTAACCCTAACCCTAACCCTAACCCTAACCCTAACCCTAACCCTAACCCTAACCCTAACCCTAACCCTAACCCTAACCCTAACCCTAACCCTAACCCTAACCCTAACCCTAACCCTAACCCTAACCCTAACCCTAACCCTAACCCTAACCCTAACCCTAACCCTAACCCTAACCCTAACCCTAACCCTAACCCTAACCCTAACCCTAACCCTAACCCTAACCCTAACCCTAACCCTAACCCTAACCCTAACCCTAACCCTAACCCTAACCCTAACCCTAACCCTAACCCTAACCCTAACCCTAACCCTAACCCTAACCCTAACCCTAACCCTAACCCTAACCCTAACCCTAACCCTAACCCTAACCCTAACCCTAACCCTAACCCTAACCCTAACCCTAACCCTAACCCTAACCCTAACCCTAACCCTAACCCTAACCCTAACCCTAACCCTAACCCTAACCCTAACCCTAACCCTAACCCTAACCCTAACCCTAACCCTAACCCTAACCCTAACCCTAACCCTAACCCTAACCCTAACCCTAACCCTAACCCTAACCCTAACCCTAACCCTAACCCTAACCCTAACCCTAACCCTAACCCTAACCCTAACCCTAACCCTAACCCTAACCCTAACCCTAACCCTAACCCTAACCCTAACCCTAACCCTAACCCTAACCCTAACCCTAACCCTAACCCTAACCCTAACCCTAACCCTAACCCTAACCCTAACCCTAACCCTAACCCTAACCCTAACCCTAACCCTAACCCTAACCCTAACCCTAACCCTAACCCTAACCCTAACCCTAACCCTAACCCTAACCCTAACCCTAACCCTAACCCTAACCCTAACCCTAACCCTAACCCTAACCCTAACCCTAACCCTAACCCTAACCCTAACCCTAACCCTAACCCTAACCCTAACCCTAACCCTAACCCTAACCCTAACCCTAACCCTAACCCTAACCCTAACCCTAACCCTAACCCTAACCCTAACCCTAACCCTAACCCTAACCCTAACCCTAACCCTAACCCTAACCCTAACCCTAACCCTAACCCTAACCCTAACCCTAACCCTAACCCTAACCCTAACCCTAACCCTAACCCTAACCCTAACCCTAACCCTAACCCTAACCCTAACCCTAACCCTAACCCTAACCCTAACCCTAACCCTAACCCTAACCCTAACCCTAACCCTAACCCTAACCCTAACCCTAACCCTAACCCTAACCCTAACCCTAACCCTAACCCTAACCCTAACCCTAACCCTAACCCTAACCCTAACCCTAACCCTAACCCTAACCCTAACCCTAACCCTAACCCTAACCCTAACCCTAACCCTAACCCTAACCCTAACCCTAACCCTAACCCTAACCCTAACCCTAACCCTAACCCTAACCCTAACCCTAACCCTAACCCTAACCCTAACCCTAACCCTAACCCTAACCCTAACCCTAACCCTAACCCTAACCCTAACCCTAACCCTAACCCTAACCCTAACCCTAACCCTAACCCTAACCCTAACCCTAACCCTAACCCTAACCCTAACCCTAACCCTAACCCTAACCCTAACCCTAACCCTAACCCTAACCCTAACCCTAACCCTAACCCTAACCCTAACCCTAACCCTAACCCTAACCCTAACCCTAACCCTAACCCTAACCCTAACCCTAACCCTAACCCTAACCCTAACCCTAACCCTAACCCTAACCCTAACCCTAACCCTAACCCTAACCCTAACCCTAACCCTAACCCTAACCCTAACCCTAACCCTAACCCTAACCCTAACCCTAACCCTAACCCTAACCCTAACCCTAACCCTAACCCTAACCCTAACCCTAACCCTAACCCTAACCCTAACCCTAACCCTAACCCTAACCCTAACCCTAACCCTAACCCTAACCCTAACCCTAACCCTAACCCTAACCCTAACCCTAACCCTAACCCTAACCCTAACCCTAACCCTAACCCTAACCCTAACCCTAACCCTAACCCTAACCCTAACCCTAACCCTAACCCTAACCCTAACCCTAACCCTAACCCTAACCCTAACCCTAACCCTAACCCTAACCCTAACCCTAACCCTAACCCTAACCCTAACCCTAACCCTAACCCTAACCCTAACCCTAACCCTAACCCTAACCCTAACCCTAACCCTAACCCTAACCCTAACCCTAACCCTAACCCTAACCCTAACCCTAACCCTAACCCTAACCCTAACCCTAACCCTAACCCTAACCCTAACCCTAACCCTAACCCTAACCCTAACCCTAACCCTAACCCTAACCCTAACCCTAACCCTAACCCTAACCCTAACCCTAACCCTAACCCTAACCCTAACCCTAACCCTAACCCTAACCCTAACCCTAACCCTAACCCTAACCCTAACCCTAACCCTAACCCTAACCCTAACCCTAACCCTAACCCTAACCCTAACCCTAACCCTAACCCTAACCCTAACCCTAACCCTAACCCTAACCCTAACCCTAACCCTAACCCTAACCCTAACCCTAACCCTAACCCTAACCCTAACCCTAACCCTAACCCTAACCCTAACCCTAACCCTAACCCTAACCCTAACCCTAACCCTAACCCTAACCCTAACCCTAACCCTAACCCTAACCCTAACCCTAACCCTAACCCTAACCCTAACCCTAACCCTAACCCTAACCCTAACCCTAACCCTAACCCTAACCCTAACCCTAACCCTAACCCTAACCCTAACCCTAACCCTAACCCTAACCCTAACCCTAACCCTAACCCTAACCCTAACCCTAACCCTAACCCTAACCCTAACCCTAACCCTAACCCTAACCCTAACCCTAACCCTAACCCTAACCCTAACCCTAACCCTAACCCTAACCCTAACCCTAACCCTAACCCTAACCCTAACCCTAACCCTAACCCTAACCCTAACCCTAACCCTAACCCTAACCCTAACCCTAACCCTAACCCTAACCCTAACCCTAACCCTAACCCTAACCCTAACCCTAACCCTAACCCTAACCCTAACCCTAACCCTAACCCTAACCCTAACCCTAACCCTAACCCTAACCCTAACCCTAACCCTAACCCTAACCCTAACCCTAACCCTAACCCTAACCCTAACCCTAACCCTAACCCTAACCCTAACCCTAACCCTAACCCTAACCCTAACCCTAACCCTAACCCTAACCCTAACCCTAACCCTAACCCTAACCCTAACCCTAACCCTAACCCTAACCCTAACCCTAACCCTAACCCTAACCCTAACCCTAACCCTAACCCTAACCCTAACCCTAACCCTAACCCTAACCCTAACCCTAACCCTAACCCTAACCCTAACCCTAACCCTAACCCTAACCCTAACCCTAACCCTAACCCTAACCCTAACCCTAACCCTAACCCTAACCCTAACCCTAACCCTAACCCTAACCCTAACCCTAACCCTAACCCTAACCCTAACCCTAACCCTAACCCTAACCCTAACCCTAACCCTAACCCTAACCCTAACCCTAACCCTAACCCTAACCCTAACCCTAACCCTAACCCTAACCCTAACCCTAACCCTAACCCTAACCCTAACCCTAACCCTAACCCTAACCCTAACCCTAACCCTAACCCTAACCCTAACCCTAACCCTAACCCTAACCCTAACCCTAACCCTAACCCTAACCCTAACCCTAACCCTAACCCTAACCCTAACCCTAACCCTAACCCTAACCCTAACCCTAACCCTAACCCTAACCCTAACCCTAACCCTAACCCTAACCCTAACCCTAACCCTAACCCTAACCCTAACCCTAACCCTAACCCTAACCCTAACCCTAACCCTAACCCTAACCCTAACCCTAACCCTAACCCTAACCCTAACCCTAACCCTAACCCTAACCCTAACCCTAACCCTAACCCTAACCCTAACCCTAACCCTAACCCTAACCCTAACCCTAACCCTAACCCTAACCCTAACCCTAACCCTAACCCTAACCCTAACCCTAACCCTAACCCTAACCCTAACCCTAACCCTAACCCTAACCCTAACCCTAACCCTAACCCTAACCCTAACCCTAACCCTAACCCTAACCCTAACCCTAACCCTAACCCTAACCCTAACCCTAACCCTAACCCTAACCCTAACCCTAACCCTAACCCTAACCCTAACCCTAACCCTAACCCTAACCCTAACCCTAACCCTAACCCTAACCCTAACCCTAACCCTAACCCTAACCCTAACCCTAACCCTAACCCTAACCCTAACCCTAACCCTAACCCTAACCCTAACCCTAACCCTAACCCTAACCCTAACCCTAACCCTAACCCTAACCCTAACCCTAACCCTAACCCTAACCCTAACCCTAACCCTAACCCTAACCCTAACCCTAACCCTAACCCTAACCCTAACCCTAACCCTAACCCTAACCCTAACCCTAACCCTAACCCTAACCCTAACCCTAACCCTAACCCTAACCCTAACCCTAACCCTAACCCTAACCCTAACCCTAACCCTAACCCTAACCCTAACCCTAACCCTAACCCTAACCCTAACCCTAACCCTAACCCTAACCCTAACCCTAACCCTAACCCTAACCCTAACCCTAACCCTAACCCTAACCCTAACCCTAACCCTAACCCTAACCCTAACCCTAACCCTAACCCTAACCCTAACCCTAACCCTAACCCTAACCCTAACCCTAACCCTAACCCTAACCCTAACCCTAACCCTAACCCTAACCCTAACCCTAACCCTAACCCTAACCCTAACCCTAACCCTAACCCTAACCCTAACCCTAACCCTAACCCTAACCCTAACCCTAACCCTAACCCTAACCCTAACCCTAACCCTAACCCTAACCCTAACCCTAACCCTAACCCTAACCCTAACCCTAACCCTAACCCTAACCCTAACCCTAACCCTAACCCTAACCCTAACCCTAACCCTAACCCTAACCCTAACCCTAACCCTAACCCTAACCCTAACCCTAACCCTAACCCTAACCCTAACCCTAACCCTAACCCTAACCCTAACCCTAACCCTAACCCTAACCCTAACCCTAACCCTAACCCTAACCCTAACCCTAACCCTAACCCTAACCCTAACCCTAACCCTAACCCTAACCCTAACCCTAACCCTAACCCTAACCCTAACCCTAACCCTAACCCTAACCCTAACCCTAACCCTAACCCTAACCCTAACCCTAACCCTAACCCTAACCCTAACCCTAACCCTAACCCTAACCCTAACCCTAACCCTAACCCTAACCCTAACCCTAACCCTAACCCTAACCCTAACCCTAACCCTAACCCTAACCCTAACCCTAACCCTAACCCTAACCCTAACCCTAACCCTAACCCTAACCCTAACCCTAACCCTAACCCTAACCCTAACCCTAACCCTAACCCTAACCCTAACCCTAACCCTAACCCTAACCCTAACCCTAACCCTAACCCTAACCCTAACCCTAACCCTAACCCTAACCCTAACCCTAACCCTAACCCTAACCCTAACCCTAACCCTAACCCTAACCCTAACCCTAACCCTAACCCTAACCCTAACCCTAACCCTAACCCTAACCCTAACCCTAACCCTAACCCTAACCCTAACCCTAACCCTAACCCTAACCCTAACCCTAACCCTAACCCTAACCCTAACCCTAACCCTAACCCTAACCCTAACCCTAACCCTAACCCTAACCCTAACCCTAACCCTAACCCTAACCCTAACCCTAACCCTAACCCTAACCCTAACCCTAACCCTAACCCTAACCCTAACCCTAACCCTAACCCTAACCCTAACCCTAACCCTAACCCTAACCCTAACCCTAACCCTAACCCTAACCCTAACCCTAACCCTAACCCTAACCCTAACCCTAACCCTAACCCTAACCCTAACCCTAACCCTAACCCTAACCCTAACCCTAACCCTAACCCTAACCCTAACCCTAACCCTAACCCTAACCCTAACCCTAACCCTAACCCTAACCCTAACCCTAACCCTAACCCTAACCCTAACCCTAACCCTAACCCTAACCCTAACCCTAACCCTAACCCTAACCCTAACCCTAACCCTAACCCTAACCCTAACCCTAACCCTAACCCTAACCCTAACCCTAACCCTAACCCTAACCCTAACCCTAACCCTAACCCTAACCCTAACCCTAACCCTAACCCTAACCCTAACCCTAACCCTAACCCTAACCCTAACCCTAACCCTAACCCTAACCCTAACCCTAACCCTAACCCTAACCCTAACCCTAACCCTAACCCTAACCCTAACCCTAACCCTAACCCTAACCCTAACCCTAACCCTAACCCTAACCCTAACCCTAACCCTAACCCTAACCCTAACCCTAACCCTAACCCTAACCCTAACCCTAACCCTAACCCTAACCCTAACCCTAACCCTAACCCTAACCCTAACCCTAACCCTAACCCTAACCCTAACCCTAACCCTAACCCTAACCCTAACCCTAACCCTAACCCTAACCCTAACCCTAACCCTAACCCTAACCCTAACCCTAACCCTAACCCTAACCCTAACCCTAACCCTAACCCTAACCCTAACCCTAACCCTAACCCTAACCCTAACCCTAACCCTAACCCTAACCCTAACCCTAACCCTAACCCTAACCCTAACCCTAACCCTAACCCTAACCCTAACCCTAACCCTAACCCTAACCCTAACCCTAACCCTAACCCTAACCCTAACCCTAACCCTAACCCTAACCCTAACCCTAACCCTAACCCTAACCCTAACCCTAACCCTAACCCTAACCCTAACCCTAACCCTAACCCTAACCCTAACCCTAACCCTAACCCTAACCCTAACCCTAACCCTAACCCTAACCCTAACCCTAACCCTAACCCTAACCCTAACCCTAACCCTAACCCTAACCCTAACCCTAACCCTAACCCTAACCCTAACCCTAACCCTAACCCTAACCCTAACCCTAACCCTAACCCTAACCCTAACCCTAACCCTAACCCTAACCCTAACCCTAACCCTAACCCTAACCCTAACCCTAACCCTAACCCTAACCCTAACCCTAACCCTAACCCTAACCCTAACCCTAACCCTAACCCTAACCCTAACCCTAACCCTAACCCTAACCCTAACCCTAACCCTAACCCTAACCCTAACCCTAACCCTAACCCTAACCCTAACCCTAACCCTAACCCTAACCCTAACCCTAACCCTAACCCTAACCCTAACCCTAACCCTAACCCTAACCCTAACCCTAACCCTAACCCTAACCCTAACCCTAACCCTAACCCTAACCCTAACCCTAACCCTAACCCTAACCCTAACCCTAACCCTAACCCTAACCCTAACCCTAACCCTAACCCTAACCCTAACCCTAACCCTAACCCTAACCCTAACCCTAACCCTAACCCTAACCCTAACCCTAACCCTAACCCTAACCCTAACCCTAACCCTAACCCTAACCCTAACCCTAACCCTAACCCTAACCCTAACCCTAACCCTAACCCTAACCCTAACCCTAACCCTAACCCTAACCCTAACCCTAACCCTAACCCTAACCCTAACCCTAACCCTAACCCTAACCCTAACCCTAACCCTAACCCTAACCCTAACCCTAACCCTAACCCTAACCCTAACCCTAACCCTAACCCTAACCCTAACCCTAACCCTAACCCTAACCCTAACCCTAACCCTAACCCTAACCCTAACCCTAACCCTAACCCTAACCCTAACCCTAACCCTAACCCTAACCCTAACCCTAACCCTAACCCTAACCCTAACCCTAACCCTAACCCTAACCCTAACCCTAACCCTAACCCTAACCCTAACCCTAACCCTAACCCTAACCCTAACCCTAACCCTAACCCTAACCCTAACCCTAACCCTAACCCTAACCCTAACCCTAACCCTAACCCTAACCCTAACCCTAACCCTAACCCTAACCCTAACCCTAACCCTAACCCTAACCCTAACCCTAACCCTAACCCTAACCCTAACCCTAACCCTAACCCTAACCCTAACCCTAACCCTAACCCTAACCCTAACCCTAACCCTAACCCTAACCCTAACCCTAACCCTAACCCTAACCCTAACCCTAACCCTAACCCTAACCCTAACCCTAACCCTAACCCTAACCCTAACCCTAACCCTAACCCTAACCCTAACCCTAACCCTAACCCTAACCCTAACCCTAACCCTAACCCTAACCCTAACCCTAACCCTAACCCTAACCCTAACCCTAACCCTAACCCTAACCCTAACCCTAACCCTAACCCTAACCCTAACCCTAACCCTAACCCTAACCCTAACCCTAACCCTAACCCTAACCCTAACCCTAACCCTAACCCTAACCCTAACCCTAACCCTAACCCTAACCCTAACCCTAACCCTAACCCTAACCCTAACCCTAACCCTAACCCTAACCCTAACCCTAACCCTAACCCTAACCCTAACCCTAACCCTAACCCTAACCCTAACCCTAACCCTAACCCTAACCCTAACCCTAACCCTAACCCTAACCCTAACCCTAACCCTAACCCTAACCCTAACCCTAACCCTAACCCTAACCCTAACCCTAACCCTAACCCTAACCCTAACCCTAACCCTAACCCTAACCCTAACCCTAACCCTAACCCTAACCCTAACCCTAACCCTAACCCTAACCCTAACCCTAACCCTAACCCTAACCCTAACCCTAACCCTAACCCTAACCCTAACCCTAACCCTAACCCTAACCCTAACCCTAACCCTAACCCTAACCCTAACCCTAACCCTAACCCTAACCCTAACCCTAACCCTAACCCTAACCCTAACCCTAACCCTAACCCTAACCCTAACCCTAACCCTAACCCTAACCCTAACCCTAACCCTAACCCTAACCCTAACCCTAACCCTAACCCTAACCCTAACCCTAACCCTAACCCTAACCCTAACCCTAACCCTAACCCTAACCCTAACCCTAACCCTAACCCTAACCCTAACCCTAACCCTAACCCTAACCCTAACCCTAACCCTAACCCTAACCCTAACCCTAACCCTAACCCTAACCCTAACCCTAACCCTAACCCTAACCCTAACCCTAACCCTAACCCTAACCCTAACCCTAACCCTAACCCTAACCCTAACCCTAACCCTAACCCTAACCCTAACCCTAACCCTAACCCTAACCCTAACCCTAACCCTAACCCTAACCCTAACCCTAACCCTAACCCTAACCCTAACCCTAACCCTAACCCTAACCCTAACCCTAACCCTAACCCTAACCCTAACCCTAACCCTAACCCTAACCCTAACCCTAACCCTAACCCTAACCCTAACCCTAACCCTAACCCTAACCCTAACCCTAACCCTAACCCTAACCCTAACCCTAACCCTAACCCTAACCCTAACCCTAACCCTAACCCTAACCCTAACCCTAACCCTAACCCTAACCCTAACCCTAACCCTAACCCTAACCCTAACCCTAACCCTAACCCTAACCCTAACCCTAACCCTAACCCTAACCCTAACCCTAACCCTAACCCTAACCCTAACCCTAACCCTAACCCTAACCCTAACCCTAACCCTAACCCTAACCCTAACCCTAACCCTAACCCTAACCCTAACCCTAACCCTAACCCTAACCCTAACCCTAACCCTAACCCTAACCCTAACCCTAACCCTAACCCTAACCCTAACCCTAACCCTAACCCTAACCCTAACCCTAACCCTAACCCTAACCCTAACCCTAACCCTAACCCTAACCCTAACCCTAACCCTAACCCTAACCCTAACCCTAACCCTAACCCTAACCCTAACCCTAACCCTAACCCTAACCCTAACCCTAACCCTAACCCTAACCCTAACCCTAACCCTAACCCTAACCCTAACCCTAACCCTAACCCTAACCCTAACCCTAACCCTAACCCTAACCCTAACCCTAACCCTAACCCTAACCCTAACCCTAACCCTAACCCTAACCCTAACCCTAACCCTAACCCTAACCCTAACCCTAACCCTAACCCTAACCCTAACCCTAACCCTAACCCTAACCCTAACCCTAACCCTAACCCTAACCCTAACCCTAACCCTAACCCTAACCCTAACCCTAACCCTAACCCTAACCCTAACCCTAACCCTAACCCTAACCCTAACCCTAACCCTAACCCTAACCCTAACCCTAACCCTAACCCTAACCCTAACCCTAACCCTAACCCTAACCCTAACCCTAACCCTAACCCTAACCCTAACCCTAACCCTAACCCTAACCCTAACCCTAACCCTAACCCTAACCCTAACCCTAACCCTAACCCTAACCCTAACCCTAACCCTAACCCTAACCCTAACCCTAACCCTAACCCTAACCCTAACCCTAACCCTAACCCTAACCCTAACCCTAACCCTAACCCTAACCCTAACCCTAACCCTAACCCTAACCCTAACCCTAACCCTAACCCTAACCCTAACCCTAACCCTAACCCTAACCCTAACCCTAACCCTAACCCTAACCCTAACCCTAACCCTAACCCTAACCCTAACCCTAACCCTAACCCTAACCCTAACCCTAACCCTAACCCTAACCCTAACCCTAACCCTAACCCTAACCCTAACCCTAACCCTAACCCTAACCCTAACCCTAACCCTAACCCTAACCCTAACCCTAACCCTAACCCTAACCCTAACCCTAACCCTAACCCTAACCCTAACCCTAACCCTAACCCTAACCCTAACCCTAACCCTAACCCTAACCCTAACCCTAACCCTAACCCTAACCCTAACCCTAACCCTAACCCTAACCCTAACCCTAACCCTAACCCTAACCCTAACCCTAACCCTAACCCTAACCCTAACCCTAACCCTAACCCTAACCCTAACCCTAACCCTAACCCTAACCCTAACCCTAACCCTAACCCTAACCCTAACCCTAACCCTAACCCTAACCCTAACCCTAACCCTAACCCTAACCCTAACCCTAACCCTAACCCTAACCCTAACCCTAACCCTAACCCTAACCCTAACCCTAACCCTAACCCTAACCCTAACCCTAACCCTAACCCTAACCCTAACCCTAACCCTAACCCTAACCCTAACCCTAACCCTAACCCTAACCCTAACCCTAACCCTAACCCTAACCCTAACCCTAACCCTAACCCTAACCCTAACCCTAACCCTAACCCTAACCCTAACCCTAACCCTAACCCTAACCCTAACCCTAACCCTAACCCTAACCCTAACCCTAACCCTAACCCTAACCCTAACCCTAACCCTAACCCTAACCCTAACCCTAACCCTAACCCTAACCCTAACCCTAACCCTAACCCTAACCCTAACCCTAACCCTAACCCTAACCCTAACCCTAACCCTAACCCTAACCCTAACCCTAACCCTAACCCTAACCCTAACCCTAACCCTAACCCTAACCCTAACCCTAACCCTAACCCTAACCCTAACCCTAACCCTAACCCTAACCCTAACCCTAACCCTAACCCTAACCCTAACCCTAACCCTAACCCTAACCCTAACCCTAACCCTAACCCTAACCCTAACCCTAACCCTAACCCTAACCCTAACCCTAACCCTAACCCTAACCCTAACCCTAACCCTAACCCTAACCCTAACCCTAACCCTAACCCTAACCCTAACCCTAACCCTAACCCTAACCCTAACCCTAACCCTAACCCTAACCCTAACCCTAACCCTAACCCTAACCCTAACCCTAACCCTAACCCTAACCCTAACCCTAACCCTAACCCTAACCCTAACCCTAACCCTAACCCTAACCCTAACCCTAACCCTAACCCTAACCCTAACCCTAACCCTAACCCTAACCCTAACCCTAACCCTAACCCTAACCCTAACCCTAACCCTAACCCTAACCCTAACCCTAACCCTAACCCTAACCCTAACCCTAACCCTAACCCTAACCCTAACCCTAACCCTAACCCTAACCCTAACCCTAACCCTAACCCTAACCCTAACCCTAACCCTAACCCTAACCCTAACCCTAACCCTAACCCTAACCCTAACCCTAACCCTAACCCTAACCCTAACCCTAACCCTAACCCTAACCCTAACCCTAACCCTAACCCTAACCCTAACCCTAACCCTAACCCTAACCCTAACCCTAACCCTAACCCTAACCCTAACCCTAACCCTAACCCTAACCCTAACCCTAACCCTAACCCTAACCCTAACCCTAACCCTAACCCTAACCCTAACCCTAACCCTAACCCTAACCCTAACCCTAACCCTAACCCTAACCCTAACCCTAACCCTAACCCTAACCCTAACCCTAACCCTAACCCTAACCCTAACCCTAACCCTAACCCTAACCCTAACCCTAACCCTAACCCTAACCCTAACCCTAACCCTAACCCTAACCCTAACCCTAACCCTAACCCTAACCCTAACCCTAACCCTAACCCTAACCCTAACCCTAACCCTAACCCTAACCCTAACCCTAACCCTAACCCTAACCCTAACCCTAACCCTAACCCTAACCCTAACCCTAACCCTAACCCTAACCCTAACCCTAACCCTAACCCTAACCCTAACCCTAACCCTAACCCTAACCCTAACCCTAACCCTAACCCTAACCCTAACCCTAACCCTAACCCTAACCCTAACCCTAACCCTAACCCTAACCCTAACCCTAACCCTAACCCTAACCCTAACCCTAACCCTAACCCTAACCCTAACCCTAACCCTAACCCTAACCCTAACCCTAACCCTAACCCTAACCCTAACCCTAACCCTAACCCTAACCCTAACCCTAACCCTAACCCTAACCCTAACCCTAACCCTAACCCTAACCCTAACCCTAACCCTAACCCTAACCCTAACCCTAACCCTAACCCTAACCCT
Source organism: Heloderma suspectum (assembly GCF_057233095.1). Classification (NCBI taxonomy): domain Eukaryota; kingdom Metazoa; phylum Chordata; class Lepidosauria; order Squamata; family Helodermatidae; genus Heloderma; species Heloderma suspectum. The sequence continues at coordinate 32,201,658 of NC_139472.1, read as the reverse complement.
AACCCTAACCCTAACCCTAACCCTAACCCTAACCCTAACCCTAACCCTAACCCTAACCCTAACCCTAACCCTAACCCTAACCCTAACCCTAACCCTAACCCTAACCCTAACCCTAACCCTAACCCTAACCCTAACCCTAACCCTAACCCTAACCCTAACCCTAACCCTAACCCTAACCCTAACCCTAACCCTAACCCTAACCCTAACCCTAACCCTAACCCTAACCCTAACCCTAACCCTAACCCTAACCCTAACCCTAACCCTAACCCTAACCCTAACCCTAACCCTAACCCTAACCCTAACCCTAACCCTAACCCTAACCCTAACCCTAACCCTAACCCTAACCCTAACCCTAACCCTAACCCTAACCCTAACCCTAACCCTAACCCTAACCCTAACCCTAACCCTAACCCTAACCCTAACCCTAACCCTAACCCTAACCCTAACCCTAACCCTAACCCTAACCCTAACCCTAACCCTAACCCTAACCCTAACCCTAACCCTAACCCTAACCCTAACCCTAACCCTAACCCTAACCCTAACCCTAACCCTAACCCTAACCCTAACCCTAACCCTAACCCTAACCCTAACCCTAACCCTAACCCTAACCCTAACCCTAACCCTAACCCTAACCCTAACCCTAACCCTAACCCTAACCCTAACCCTAACCCTAACCCTAACCCTAACCCTAACCCTAACCCTAACCCTAACCCTAACCCTAACCCTAACCCTAACCCTAACCCTAACCCTAACCCTAACCCTAACCCTAACCCTAACCCTAACCCTAACCCTAACCCTAACCCTAACCCTAACCCTAACCCTAACCCTAACCCTAACCCTAACCCTAACCCTAACCCTAACCCTAACCCTAACCCTAACCCTAACCCTAACCCTAACCCTAACCCTAACCCTAACCCTAACCCTAACCCTAACCCTAACCCTAACCCTAACCCTAACCCTAACCCTAACCCTAACCCTAACCCTAACCCTAACCCTAACCCTAACCCTAACCCTAACCCTAACCCTAACCCTAACCCTAACCCTAACCCTAACCCTAACCCTAACCCTAACCCTAACCCTAACCCTAACCCTAACCCTAACCCTAACCCTAACCCTAACCCTAACCCTAACCCTAACCCTAACCCTAACCCTAACCCTAACCCTAACCCTAACCCTAACCCTAACCCTAACCCTAACCCTAACCCTAACCCTAACCCTAACCCTAACCCTAACCCTAACCCTAACCCTAACCCTAACCCTAACCCTAACCCTAACCCTAACCCTAACCCTAACCCTAACCCTAACCCTAACCCTAACCCTAACCCTAACCCTAACCCTAACCCTAACCCTAACCCTAACCCTAACCCTAACCCTAACCCTAACCCTAACCCTAACCCTAACCCTAACCCTAACCCTAACCCTAACCCTAACCCTAACCCTAACCCTAACCCTAACCCTAACCCTAACCCTAACCCTAACCCTAACCCTAACCCTAACCCTAACCCTAACCCTAACCCTAACCCTAACCCTAACCCTAACCCTAACCCTAACCCTAACCCTAACCCTAACCCTAACCCTAACCCTAACCCTAACCCTAACCCTAACCCTAACCCTAACCCTAACCCTAACCCTAACCCTAACCCTAACCCTAACCCTAACCCTAACCCTAACCCTAACCCTAACCCTAACCCTAACCCTAACCCTAACCCTAACCCTAACCCTAACCCTAACCCTAACCCTAACCCTAACCCTAACCCTAACCCTAACCCTAACCCTAACCCTAACCCTAACCCTAACCCTAACCCTAACCCTAACCCTAACCCTAACCCTAACCCTAACCCTAACCCTAACCCTAACCCTAACCCTAACCCTAACCCTAACCCTAACCCTAACCCTAACCCTAACCCTAACCCTAACCCTAACCCTAACCCTAACCCTAACCCTAACCCTAACCCTAACCCTAACCCTAACCCTAACCCTAACCCTAACCCTAACCCTAACCCTAACCCTAACCCTAACCCTAACCCTAACCCTAACCCTAACCCTAACCCTAACCCTAACCCTAACCCTAACCCTAACCCTAACCCTAACCCTAACCCTAACCCTAACCCTAACCCTAACCCTAACCCTAACCCTAACCCTAACCCTAACCCTAACCCTAACCCTAACCCTAACCCTAACCCTAACCCTAACCCTAACCCTAACCCTAACCCTAACCCTAACCCTAACCCTAACCCTAACCCTAACCCTAACCCTAACCCTAACCCTAACCCTAACCCTAACCCTAACCCTAACCCTAACCCTAACCCTAACCCTAACCCTAACCCTAACCCTAACCCTAACCCTAACCCTAACCCTAACCCTAACCCTAACCCTAACCCTAACCCTAACCCTAACCCTAACCCTAACCCTAACCCTAACCCTAACCCTAACCCTAACCCTAACCCTAACCCTAACCCTAACCCTAACCCTAACCCTAACCCTAACCCTAACCCTAACCCTAACCCTAACCCTAACCCTAACCCTAACCCTAACCCTAACCCTAACCCTAACCCTAACCCTAACCCTAACCCTAACCCTAACCCTAACCCTAACCCTAACCCTAACCCTAACCCTAACCCTAACCCTAACCCTAACCCTAACCCTAACCCTAACCCTAACCCTAACCCTAACCCTAACCCTAACCCTAACCCTAACCCTAACCCTAACCCTAACCCTAACCCTAACCCTAACCCTAACCCTAACCCTAACCCTAACCCTAACCCTAACCCTAACCCTAACCCTAACCCTAACCCTAACCCTAACCCTAACCCTAACCCTAACCCTAACCCTAACCCTAACCCTAACCCTAACCCTAACCCTAACCCTAACCCTAACCCTAACCCTAACCCTAACCCTAACCCTAACCCTAACCCTAACCCTAACCCTAACCCTAACCCTAACCCTAACCCTAACCCTAACCCTAACCCTAACCCTAACCCTAACCCTAACCCTAACCCTAACCCTAACCCTAACCCTAACCCTAACCCTAACCCTAACCCTAACCCTAACCCTAACCCTAACCCTAACCCTAACCCTAACCCTAACCCTAACCCTAACCCTAACCCTAACCCTAACCCTAACCCTAACCCTAACCCTAACCCTAACCCTAACCCTAACCCTAACCCTAACCCTAACCCTAACCCTAACCCTAACCCTAACCCTAACCCTAACCCTAACCCTAACCCTAACCCTAACCCTAACCCTAACCCTAACCCTAACCCTAACCCTAACCCTAACCCTAACCCTAACCCTAACCCTAACCCTAACCCTAACCCTAACCCTAACCCTAACCCTAACCCTAACCCTAACCCTAACCCTAACCCTAACCCTAACCCTAACCCTAACCCTAACCCTAACCCTAACCCTAACCCTAACCCTAACCCTAACCCTAACCCTAACCCTAACCCTAACCCTAACCCTAACCCTAACCCTAACCCTAACCCTAACCCTAACCCTAACCCTAACCCTAACCCTAACCCTAACCCTAACCCTAACCCTAACCCTAACCCTAACCCTAACCCTAACCCTAACCCTAACCCTAACCCTAACCCTAACCCTAACCCTAACCCTAACCCTAACCCTAACCCTAACCCTAACCCTAACCCTAACCCTAACCCTAACCCTAACCCTAACCCTAACCCTAACCCTAACCCTAACCCTAACCCTAACCCTAACCCTAACCCTAACCCTAACCCTAACCCTAACCCTAACCCTAACCCTAACCCTAACCCTAACCCTAACCCTAACCCTAACCCTAACCCTAACCCTAACCCTAACCCTAACCCTAACCCTAACCCTAACCCTAACCCTAACCCTAACCCTAACCCTAACCCTAACCCTAACCCTAACCCTAACCCTAACCCTAACCCTAACCCTAACCCTAACCCTAACCCTAACCCTAACCCTAACCCTAACCCTAACCCTAACCCTAACCCTAACCCTAACCCTAACCCTAACCCTAACCCTAACCCTAACCCTAACCCTAACCCTAACCCTAACCCTAACCCTAACCCTAACCCTAACCCTAACCCTAACCCTAACCCTAACCCTAACCCTAACCCTAACCCTAACCCTAACCCTAACCCTAACCCTAACCCTAACCCTAACCCTAACCCTAACCCTAACCCTAACCCTAACCCTAACCCTAACCCTAACCCTAACCCTAACCCTAACCCTAACCCTAACCCTAACCCTAACCCTAACCCTAACCCTAACCCTAACCCTAACCCTAACCCTAACCCTAACCCTAACCCTAACCCTAACCCTAACCCTAACCCTAACCCTAACCCTAACCCTAACCCTAACCCTAACCCTAACCCTAACCCTAACCCTAACCCTAACCCTAACCCTAACCCTAACCCTAACCCTAACCCTAACCCTAACCCTAACCCTAACCCTAACCCTAACCCTAACCCTAACCCTAACCCTAACCCTAACCCTAACCCTAACCCTAACCCTAACCCTAACCCTAACCCTAACCCTAACCCTAACCCTAACCCTAACCCTAACCCTAACCCTAACCCTAACCCTAACCCTAACCCTAACCCTAACCCTAACCCTAACCCTAACCCTAACCCTAACCCTAACCCTAACCCTAACCCTAACCCTAACCCTAACCCTAACCCTAACCCTAACCCTAACCCTAACCCTAACCCTAACCCTAACCCTAACCCTAACCCTAACCCTAACCCTAACCCTAACCCTAACCCTAACCCTAACCCTAACCCTAACCCTAACCCTAACCCTAACCCTAACCCTAACCCTAACCCTAACCCTAACCCTAACCCTAACCCTAACCCTAACCCTAACCCTAACCCTAACCCTAACCCTAACCCTAACCCTAACCCTAACCCTAACCCTAACCCTAACCCTAACCCTAACCCTAACCCTAACCCTAACCCTAACCCTAACCCTAACCCTAACCCTAACCCTAACCCTAACCCTAACCCTAACCCTAACCCTAACCCTAACCCTAACCCTAACCCTAACCCTAACCCTAACCCTAACCCTAACCCTAACCCTAACCCTAACCCTAACCCTAACCCTAACCCTAACCCTAACCCTAACCCTAACCCTAACCCTAACCCTAACCCTAACCCTAACCCTAACCCTAACCCTAACCCTAACCCTAACCCTAACCCTAACCCTAACCCTAACCCTAACCCTAACCCTAACCCTAACCCTAACCCTAACCCTAACCCTAACCCTAACCCTAACCCTAACCCTAACCCTAACCCTAACCCTAACCCTAACCCTAACCCTAACCCTAACCCTAACCCTAACCCTAACCCTAACCCTAACCCTAACCCTAACCCTAACCCTAACCCTAACCCTAACCCTAACCCTAACCCTAACCCTAACCCTAACCCTAACCCTAACCCTAACCCTAACCCTAACCCTAACCCTAACCCTAACCCTAACCCTAACCCTAACCCTAACCCTAACCCTAACCCTAACCCTAACCCTAACCCTAACCCTAACCCTAACCCTAACCCTAACCCTAACCCTAACCCTAACCCTAACCCTAACCCTAACCCTAACCCTAACCCTAACCCTAACCCTAACCCTAACCCTAACCCTAACCCTAACCCTAACCCTAACCCTAACCCTAACCCTAACCCTAACCCTAACCCTAACCCTAACCCTAACCCTAACCCTAACCCTAACCCTAACCCTAACCCTAACCCTAACCCTAACCCTAACCCTAACCCTAACCCTAACCCTAACCCTAACCCTAACCCTAACCCTAACCCTAACCCTAACCCTAACCCTAACCCTAACCCTAACCCTAACCCTAACCCTAACCCTAACCCTAACCCTAACCCTAACCCTAACCCTAACCCTAACCCTAACCCTAACCCTAACCCTAACCCTAACCCTAACCCTAACCCTAACCCTAACCCTAACCCTAACCCTAACCCTAACCCTAACCCTAACCCTAACCCTAACCCTAACCCTAACCCTAACCCTAACCCTAACCCTAACCCTAACCCTAACCCTAACCCTAACCCTAACCCTAACCCTAACCCTAACCCTAACCCTAACCCTAACCCTAACCCTAACCCTAACCCTAACCCTAACCCTAACCCTAACCCTAACCCTAACCCTAACCCTAACCCTAACCCTAACCCTAACCCTAACCCTAACCCTAACCCTAACCCTAACCCTAACCCTAACCCTAACCCTAACCCTAACCCTAACCCTAACCCTAACCCTAACCCTAACCCTAACCCTAACCCTAACCCTAACCCTAACCCTAACCCTAACCCTAACCCTAACCCTAACCCTAACCCTAACCCTAACCCTAACCCTAACCCTAACCCTAACCCTAACCCTAACCCTAACCCTAACCCTAACCCTAACCCTAACCCTAACCCTAACCCTAACCCTAACCCTAACCCTAACCCTAACCCTAACCCTAACCCTAACCCTAACCCTAACCCTAACCCTAACCCTAACCCTAACCCTAACCCTAACCCTAACCCTAACCCTAACCCTAACCCTAACCCTAACCCTAACCCTAACCCTAACCCTAACCCTAACCCTAACCCTAACCCTAACCCTAACCCTAACCCTAACCCTAACCCTAACCCTAACCCTAACCCTAACCCTAACCCTAACCCTAACCCTAACCCTAACCCTAACCCTAACCCTAACCCTAACCCTAACCCTAACCCTAACCCTAACCCTAACCCTAACCCTAACCCTAACCCTAACCCTAACCCTAACCCTAACCCTAACCCTAACCCTAACCCTAACCCTAACCCTAACCCTAACCCTAACCCTAACCCTAACCCTAACCCTAACCCTAACCCTAACCCTAACCCTAACCCTAACCCTAACCCTAACCCTAACCCTAACCCTAACCCTAACCCTAACCCTAACCCTAACCCTAACCCTAACCCTAACCCTAACCCTAACCCTAACCCTAACCCTAACCCTAACCCTAACCCTAACCCTAACCCTAACCCTAACCCTAACCCTAACCCTAACCCTAACCCTAACCCTAACCCTAACCCTAACCCTAACCCTAACCCTAACCCTAACCCTAACCCTAACCCTAACCCTAACCCTAACCCTAACCCTAACCCTAACCCTAACCCTAACCCTAACCCTAACCCTAACCCTAACCCTAACCCTAACCCTAACCCTAACCCTAACCCTAACCCTAACCCTAACCCTAACCCTAACCCTAACCCTAACCCTAACCCTAACCCTAACCCTAACCCTAACCCTAACCCTAACCCTAACCCTAACCCTAACCCTAACCCTAACCCTAACCCTAACCCTAACCCTAACCCTAACCCTAACCCTAACCCTAACCCTAACCCTAACCCTAACCCTAACCCTAACCCTAACCCTAACCCTAACCCTAACCCTAACCCTAACCCTAACCCTAACCCTAACCCTAACCCTAACCCTAACCCTAACCCTAACCCTAACCCTAACCCTAACCCTAACCCTAACCCTAACCCTAACCCTAACCCTAACCCTAACCCTAACCCTAACCCTAACCCTAACCCTAACCCTAACCCTAACCCTAACCCTAACCCTAACCCTAACCCTAACCCTAACCCTAACCCTAACCCTAACCCTAACCCTAACCCTAACCCTAACCCTAACCCTAACCCTAACCCTAACCCTAACCCTAACCCTAACCCTAACCCTAACCCTAACCCTAACCCTAACCCTAACCCTAACCCTAACCCTAACCCTAACCCTAACCCTAACCCTAACCCTAACCCTAACCCTAACCCTAACCCTAACCCTAACCCTAACCCTAACCCTAACCCTAACCCTAACCCTAACCCTAACCCTAACCCTAACCCTAACCCTAACCCTAACCCTAACCCTAACCCTAACCCTAACCCTAACCCTAACCCTAACCCTAACCCTAACCCTAACCCTAACCCTAACCCTAACCCTAACCCTAACCCTAACCCTAACCCTAACCCTAACCCTAACCCTAACCCTAACCCTAACCCTAACCCTAACCCTAACCCTAACCCTAACCCTAACCCTAACCCTAACCCTAACCCTAACCCTAACCCTAACCCTAACCCTAACCCTAACCCTAACCCTAACCCTAACCCTAACCCTAACCCTAACCCTAACCCTAACCCTAACCCTAACCCTAACCCTAACCCTAACCCTAACCCTAACCCTAACCCTAACCCTAACCCTAACCCTAACCCTAACCCTAACCCTAACCCTAACCCTAACCCTAACCCTAACCCTAACCCTAACCCTAACCCTAACCCTAACCCTAACCCTAACCCTAACCCTAACCCTAACCCTAACCCTAACCCTAACCCTAACCCTAACCCTAACCCTAACCCTAACCCTAACCCTAACCCTAACCCTAACCCTAACCCTAACCCTAACCCTAACCCTAACCCTAACCCTAACCCTAACCCTAACCCTAACCCTAACCCTAACCCTAACCCTAACCCTAACCCTAACCCTAACCCTAACCCTAACCCTAACCCTAACCCTAACCCTAACCCTAACCCTAACCCTAACCCTAACCCTAACCCTAACCCTAACCCTAACCCTAACCCTAACCCTAACCCTAACCCTAACCCTAACCCTAACCCTAACCCTAACCCTAACCCTAACCCTAACCCTAACCCTAACCCTAACCCTAACCCTAACCCTAACCCTAACCCTAACCCTAACCCTAACCCTAACCCTAACCCTAACCCTAACCCTAACCCTAACCCTAACCCTAACCCTAACCCTAACCCTAACCCTAACCCTAACCCTAACCCTAACCCTAACCCTAACCCTAACCCTAACCCTAACCCTAACCCTAACCCTAACCCTAACCCTAACCCTAACCCTAACCCTAACCCTAACCCTAACCCTAACCCTAACCCTAACCCTAACCCTAACCCTAACCCTAACCCTAACCCTAACCCTAACCCTAACCCTAACCCTAACCCTAACCCTAACCCTAACCCTAACCCTAACCCTAACCCTAACCCTAACCCTAACCCTAACCCTAACCCTAACCCTAACCCTAACCCTAACCCTAACCCTAACCCTAACCCTAACCCTAACCCTAACCCTAACCCTAACCCTAACCCTAACCCTAACCCTAACCCTAACCCTAACCCTAACCCTAACCCTAACCCTAACCCTAACCCTAACCCTAACCCTAACCCTAACCCTAACCCTAACCCTAACCCTAACCCTAACCCTAACCCTAACCCTAACCCTAACCCTAACCCTAACCCTAACCCTAACCCTAACCCTAACCCTAACCCTAACCCTAACCCTAACCCTAACCCTAACCCTAACCCTAACCCTAACCCTAACCCTAACCCTAACCCTAACCCTAACCCTAACCCTAACCCTAACCCTAACCCTAACCCTAACCCTAACCCTAACCCTAACCCTAACCCTAACCCTAACCCTAACCCTAACCCTAACCCTAACCCTAACCCTAACCCTAACCCTAACCCTAACCCTAACCCTAACCCTAACCCTAACCCTAACCCTAACCCTAACCCTAACCCTAACCCTAACCCTAACCCTAACCCTAACCCTAACCCTAACCCTAACCCTAACCCTAACCCTAACCCTAACCCTAACCCTAACCCTAACCCTAACCCTAACCCTAACCCTAACCCTAACCCTAACCCTAACCCTAACCCTAACCCTAACCCTAACCCTAACCCTAACCCTAACCCTAACCCTAACCCTAACCCTAACCCTAACCCTAACCCTAACCCTAACCCTAACCCTAACCCTAACCCTAACCCTAACCCTAACCCTAACCCTAACCCTAACCCTAACCCTAACCCTAACCCTAACCCTAACCCTAACCCTAACCCTAACCCTAACCCTAACCCTAACCCTAACCCTAACCCTAACCCTAACCCTAACCCTAACCCTAACCCTAACCCTAACCCTAACCCTAACCCTAACCCTAACCCTAACCCTAACCCTAACCCTAACCCTAACCCTAACCCTAACCCTAACCCTAACCCTAACCCTAACCCTAACCCTAACCCTAACCCTAACCCTAACCCTAACCCTAACCCTAACCCTAACCCTAACCCTAACCCTAACCCTAACCCTAACCCTAACCCTAACCCTAACCCTAACCCTAACCCTAACCCTAACCCTAACCCTAACCCTAACCCTAACCCTAACCCTAACCCTAACCCTAACCCTAACCCTAACCCTAACCCTAACCCTAACCCTAACCCTAACCCTAACCCTAACCCTAACCCTAACCCTAACCCTAACCCTAACCCTAACCCTAACCCTAACCCTAACCCTAACCCTAACCCTAACCCTAACCCTAACCCTAACCCTAACCCTAACCCTAACCCTAACCCTAACCCTAACCCTAACCCTAACCCTAACCCTAACCCTAACCCTAACCCTAACCCTAACCCTAACCCTAACCCTAACCCTAACCCTAACCCTAACCCTAACCCTAACCCTAACCCTAACCCTAACCCTAACCCTAACCCTAACCCTAACCCTAACCCTAACCCTAACCCTAACCCTAACCCTAACCCTAACCCTAACCCTAACCCTAACCCTAACCCTAACCCTAACCCTAACCCTAACCCTAACCCTAACCCTAACCCTAACCCTAACCCTAACCCTAACCCTAACCCTAACCCTAACCCTAACCCTAACCCTAACCCTAACCCTAACCCTAACCCTAACCCTAACCCTAACCCTAACCCTAACCCTAACCCTAACCCTAACCCTAACCCTAACCCTAACCCTAACCCTAACCCTAACCCTAACCCTAACCCTAACCCTAACCCTAACCCTAACCCTAACCCTAACCCTAACCCTAACCCTAACCCTAACCCTAACCCTAACCCTAACCCTAACCCTAACCCTAACCCTAACCCTAACCCTAACCCTAACCCTAACCCTAACCCTAACCCTAACCCTAACCCTAACCCTAACCCTAACCCTAACCCTAACCCTAACCCTAACCCTAACCCTAACCCTAACCCTAACCCTAACCCTAACCCTAACCCTAACCCTAACCCTAACCCTAACCCTAACCCTAACCCTAACCCTAACCCTAACCCTAACCCTAACCCTAACCCTAACCCTAACCCTAACCCTAACCCTAACCCTAACCCTAACCCTAACCCTAACCCTAACCCTAACCCTAACCCTAACCCTAACCCTAACCCTAACCCTAACCCTAACCCTAACCCTAACCCTAACCCTAACCCTAACCCTAACCCTAACCCTAACCCTAACCCTAACCCTAACCCTAACCCTAACCCTAACCCTAACCCTAACCCTAACCCTAACCCTAACCCTAACCCTAACCCTAACCCTAACCCTAACCCTAACCCTAACCCTAACCCTAACCCTAACCCTAACCCTAACCCTAACCCTAACCCTAACCCTAACCCTAACCCTAACCCTAACCCTAACCCTAACCCTAACCCTAACCCTAACCCTAACCCTAACCCTAACCCTAACCCTAACCCTAACCCTAACCCTAACCCTAACCCTAACCCTAACCCTAACCCTAACCCTAACCCTAACCCTAACCCTAACCCTAACCCTAACCCTAACCCTAACCCTAACCCTAACCCTAACCCTAACCCTAACCCTAACCCTAACCCTAACCCTAACCCTAACCCTAACCCTAACCCTAACCCTAACCCTAACCCTAACCCTAACCCTAACCCTAACCCTAACCCTAACCCTAACCCTAACCCTAACCCTAACCCTAACCCTAACCCTAACCCTAACCCTAACCCTAACCCTAACCCTAACCCTAACCCTAACCCTAACCCTAACCCTAACCCTAACCCTAACCCTAACCCTAACCCTAACCCTAACCCTAACCCTAACCCTAACCCTAACCCTAACCCTAACCCTAACCCTAACCCTAACCCTAACCCTAACCCTAACCCTAACCCTAACCCTAACCCTAACCCTAACCCTAACCCTAACCCTAACCCTAACCCTAACCCTAACCCTAACCCTAACCCTAACCCTAACCCTAACCCTAACCCTAACCCTAACCCTAACCCTAACCCTAACCCTAACCCTAACCCTAACCCTAACCCTAACCCTAACCCTAACCCTAACCCTAACCCTAACCCTAACCCTAACCCTAACCCTAACCCTAACCCTAACCCTAACCCTAACCCTAACCCTAACCCTAACCCTAACCCTAACCCTAACCCTAACCCTAACCCTAACCCTAACCCTAACCCTAACCCTAACCCTAACCCTAACCCTAACCCTAACCCTAACCCTAACCCTAACCCTAACCCTAACCCTAACCCTAACCCTAACCCTAACCCTAACCCTAACCCTAACCCTAACCCTAACCCTAACCCTAACCCTAACCCTAACCCTAACCCTAACCCTAACCCTAACCCTAACCCTAACCCTAACCCTAACCCTAACCCTAACCCTAACCCTAACCCTAACCCTAACCCTAACCCTAACCCTAACCCTAACCCTAACCCTAACCCTAACCCTAACCCTAACCCTAACCCTAACCCTAACCCTAACCCTAACCCTAACCCTAACCCTAACCCTAACCCTAACCCTAACCCTAACCCTAACCCTAACCCTAACCCTAACCCTAACCCTAACCCTAACCCTAACCCTAACCCTAACCCTAACCCTAACCCTAACCCTAACCCTAACCCTAACCCTAACCCTAACCCTAACCCTAACCCTAACCCTAACCCTAACCCTAACCCTAACCCTAACCCTAACCCTAACCCTAACCCTAACCCTAACCCTAACCCTAACCCTAACCCTAACCCTAACCCTAACCCTAACCCTAACCCTAACCCTAACCCTAACCCTAACCCTAACCCTAACCCTAACCCTAACCCTAACCCTAACCCTAACCCTAACCCTAACCCTAACCCTAACCCTAACCCTAACCCTAACCCTAACCCTAACCCTAACCCTAACCCTAACCCTAACCCTAACCCTAACCCTAACCCTAACCCTAACCCTAACCCTAACCCTAACCCTAACCCTAACCCTAACCCTAACCCTAACCCTAACCCTAACCCTAACCCTAACCCTAACCCTAACCCTAACCCTAACCCTAACCCTAACCCTAACCCTAACCCTAACCCTAACCCTAACCCTAACCCTAACCCTAACCCTAACCCTAACCCTAACCCTAACCCTAACCCTAACCCTAACCCTAACCCTAACCCTAACCCTAACCCTAACCCTAACCCTAACCCTAACCCTAACCCTAACCCTAACCCTAACCCTAACCCTAACCCTAACCCTAACCCTAACCCTAACCCTAACCCTAACCCTAACCCTAACCCTAACCCTAACCCTAACCCTAACCCTAACCCTAACCCTAACCCTAACCCTAACCCTAACCCTAACCCTAACCCTAACCCTAACCCTAACCCTAACCCTAACCCTAACCCTAACCCTAACCCTAACCCTAACCCTAACCCTAACCCTAACCCTAACCCTAACCCTAACCCTAACCCTAACCCTAACCCTAACCCTAACCCTAACCCTAACCCTAACCCTAACCCTAACCCTAACCCTAACCCTAACCCTAACCCTAACCCTAACCCTAACCCTAACCCTAACCCTAACCCTAACCCTAACCCTAACCCTAACCCTAACCCTAACCCTAACCCTAACCCTAACCCTAACCCTAACCCTAACCCTAACCCTAACCCTAACCCTAACCCTAACCCTAACCCTAACCCTAACCCTAACCCTAACCCTAACCCTAACCCTAACCCTAACCCTAACCCTAACCCTAACCCTAACCCTAACCCTAACCCTAACCCTAACCCTAACCCTAACCCTAACCCTAACCCTAACCCTAACCCTAACCCTAACCCTAACCCTAACCCTAACCCTAACCCTAACCCTAACCCTAACCCTAACCCTAACCCTAACCCTAACCCTAACCCTAACCCTAACCCTAACCCTAACCCTAACCCTAACCCTAACCCTAACCCTAACCCTAACCCTAACCCTAACCCTAACCCTAACCCTAACCCTAACCCTAACCCTAACCCTAACCCTAACCCTAACCCTAACCCTAACCCTAACCCTAACCCTAACCCTAACCCTAACCCTAACCCTAACCCTAACCCTAACCCTAACCCTAACCCTAACCCTAACCCTAACCCTAACCCTAACCCTAACCCTAACCCTAACCCTAACCCTAACCCTAACCCTAACCCTAACCCTAACCCTAACCCTAACCCTAACCCTAACCCTAACCCTAACCCTAACCCTAACCCTAACCCTAACCCTAACCCTAACCCTAACCCTAACCCTAACCCTAACCCTAACCCTAACCCTAACCCTAACCCTAACCCTAACCCTAACCCTAACCCTAACCCTAACCCTAACCCTAACCCTAACCCTAACCCTAACCCTAACCCTAACCCTAACCCTAACCCTAACCCTAACCCTAACCCTAACCCTAACCCTAACCCTAACCCTAACCCTAACCCTAACCCTAACCCTAACCCTAACCCTAACCCTAACCCTAACCCTAACCCTAACCCTAACCCTAACCCTAACCCTAACCCTAACCCTAACCCTAACCCTAACCCTAACCCTAACCCTAACCCTAACCCTAACCCTAACCCTAACCCTAACCCTAACCCTAACCCTAACCCTAACCCTAACCCTAACCCTAACCCTAACCCTAACCCTAACCCTAACCCTAACCCTAACCCTAACCCTAACCCTAACCCTAACCCTAACCCTAACCCTAACCCTAACCCTAACCCTAACCCTAACCCTAACCCTAACCCTAACCCTAACCCTAACCCTAACCCTAACCCTAACCCTAACCCTAACCCTAACCCTAACCCTAACCCTAACCCTAACCCTAACCCTAACCCTAACCCTAACCCTAACCCTAACCCTAACCCTAACCCTAACCCTAACCCTAACCCTAACCCTAACCCTAACCCTAACCCTAACCCTAACCCTAACCCTAACCCTAACCCTAACCCTAACCCTAACCCTAACCCTAACCCTAACCCTAACCCTAACCCTAACCCTAACCCTAACCCTAACCCTAACCCTAACCCTAACCCTAACCCTAACCCTAACCCTAACCCTAACCCTAACCCTAACCCTAACCCTAACCCTAACCCTAACCCTAACCCTAACCCTAACCCTAACCCTAACCCTAACCCTAACCCTAACCCTAACCCTAACCCTAACCCTAACCCTAACCCTAACCCTAACCCTAACCCTAACCCTAACCCTAACCCTAACCCTAACCCTAACCCTAACCCTAACCCTAACCCTAACCCTAACCCTAACCCTAACCCTAACCCTAACCCTAACCCTAACCCTAACCCTAACCCTAACCCTAACCCTAACCCTAACCCTAACCCTAACCCTAACCCTAACCCTAACCCTAACCCTAACCCTAACCCTAACCCTAACCCTAACCCTAACCCTAACCCTAACCCTAACCCTAACCCTAACCCTAACCCTAACCCTAACCCTAACCCTAACCCTAACCCTAACCCTAACCCTAACCCTAACCCTAACCCTAACCCTAACCCTAACCCTAACCCTAACCCTAACCCTAACCCTAACCCTAACCCTAACCCTAACCCTAACCCTAACCCTAACCCTAACCCTAACCCTAACCCTAACCCTAACCCTAACCCTAACCCTAACCCTAACCCTAACCCTAACCCTAACCCTAACCCTAACCCTAACCCTAACCCTAACCCTAACCCTAACCCTAACCCTAACCCTAACCCTAACCCTAACCCTAACCCTAACCCTAACCCTAACCCTAACCCTAACCCTAACCCTAACCCTAACCCTAACCCTAACCCTAACCCTAACCCTAACCCTAACCCTAACCCTAACCCTAACCCTAACCCTAACCCTAACCCTAACCCTAACCCTAACCCTAACCCTAACCCTAACCCTAACCCTAACCCTAACCCTAACCCTAACCCTAACCCTAACCCTAACCCTAACCCTAACCCTAACCCTAACCCTAACCCTAACCCTAACCCTAACCCTAACCCTAACCCTAACCCTAACCCTAACCCTAACCCTAACCCTAACCCTAACCCTAACCCTAACCCTAACCCTAACCCTAACCCTAACCCTAACCCTAACCCTAACCCTAACCCTAACCCTAACCCTAACCCTAACCCTAACCCTAACCCTAACCCTAACCCTAACCCTAACCCTAACCCTAACCCTAACCCTAACCCTAACCCTAACCCTAACCCTAACCCTAACCCTAACCCTAACCCTAACCCTAACCCTAACCCTAACCCTAACCCTAACCCTAACCCTAACCCTAACCCTAACCCTAACCCTAACCCTAACCCTAACCCTAACCCTAACCCTAACCCTAACCCTAACCCTAACCCTAACCCTAACCCTAACCCTAACCCTAACCCTAACCCTAACCCTAACCCTAACCCTAACCCTAACCCTAACCCTAACCCTAACCCTAACCCTAACCCTAACCCTAACCCTAACCCTAACCCTAACCCTAACCCTAACCCTAACCCTAACCCTAACCCTAACCCTAACCCTAACCCTAACCCTAACCCTAACCCTAACCCTAACCCTAACCCTAACCCTAACCCTAACCCTAACCCTAACCCTAACCCTAACCCTAACCCTAACCCTAACCCTAACCCTAACCCTAACCCTAACCCTAACCCTAACCCTAACCCTAACCCTAACCCTAACCCTAACCCTAACCCTAACCCTAACCCTAACCCTAACCCTAACCCTAACCCTAACCCTAACCCTAACCCTAACCCTAACCCTAACCCTAACCCTAACCCTAACCCTAACCCTAACCCTAACCCTAACCCTAACCCTAACCCTAACCCTAACCCTAACCCTAACCCTAACCCTAACCCTAACCCTAACCCTAACCCTAACCCTAACCCTAACCCTAACCCTAACCCTAACCCTAACCCTAACCCTAACCCTAACCCTAACCCTAACCCTAACCCTAACCCTAACCCTAACCCTAACCCTAACCCTAACCCTAACCCTAACCCTAACCCTAACCCTAACCCTAACCCTAACCCTAACCCTAACCCTAACCCTAACCCTAACCCTAACCCTAACCCTAACCCTAACCCTAACCCTAACCCTAACCCTAACCCTAACCCTAACCCTAACCCTAACCCTAACCCTAACCCTAACCCTAACCCTAACCCTAACCCTAACCCTAACCCTAACCCTAACCCTAACCCTAACCCTAACCCTAACCCTAACCCTAACCCTAACCCTAACCCTAACCCTAACCCTAACCCTAACCCTAACCCTAACCCTAACCCTAACCCTAACCCTAACCCTAACCCTAACCCTAACCCTAACCCTAACCCTAACCCTAACCCTAACCCTAACCCTAACCCTAACCCTAACCCTAACCCTAACCCTAACCCTAACCCTAACCCTAACCCTAACCCTAACCCTAACCCTAACCCTAACCCTAACCCTAACCCTAACCCTAACCCTAACCCTAACCCTAACCCTAACCCTAACCCTAACCCTAACCCTAACCCTAACCCTAACCCTAACCCTAACCCTAACCCTAACCCTAACCCTAACCCTAACCCTAACCCTAACCCTAACCCTAACCCTAACCCTAACCCTAACCCTAACCCTAACCCTAACCCTAACCCTAACCCTAACCCTAACCCTAACCCTAACCCTAACCCTAACCCTAACCCTAACCCTAACCCTAACCCTAACCCTAACCCTAACCCTAACCCTAACCCTAACCCTAACCCTAACCCTAACCCTAACCCTAACCCTAACCCTAACCCTAACCCTAACCCTAACCCTAACCCTAACCCTAACCCTAACCCTAACCCTAACCCTAACCCTAACCCTAACCCTAACCCTAACCCTAACCCTAACCCTAACCCTAACCCTAACCCTAACCCTAACCCTAACCCTAACCCTAACCCTAACCCTAACCCTAACCCTAACCCTAACCCTAACCCTAACCCTAACCCTAACCCTAACCCTAACCCTAACCCTAACCCTAACCCTAACCCTAACCCTAACCCTAACCCTAACCCTAACCCTAACCCTAACCCTAACCCTAACCCTAACCCTAACCCTAACCCTAACCCTAACCCTAACCCTAACCCTAACCCTAACCCTAACCCTAACCCTAACCCTAACCCTAACCCTAACCCTAACCCTAACCCTAACCCTAACCCTAACCCTAACCCTAACCCTAACCCTAACCCTAACCCTAACCCTAACCCTAACCCTAACCCTAACCCTAACCCTAACCCTAACCCTAACCCTAACCCTAACCCTAACCCTAACCCTAACCCTAACCCTAACCCTAACCCTAACCCTAACCCTAACCCTAACCCTAACCCTAACCCTAACCCTAACCCTAACCCTAACCCTAACCCTAACCCTAACCCTAACCCTAACCCTAACCCTAACCCTAACCCTAACCCTAACCCTAACCCTAACCCTAACCCTAACCCTAACCCTAACCCTAACCCTAACCCTAACCCTAACCCTAACCCTAACCCTAACCCTAACCCTAACCCTAACCCTAACCCTAACCCTAACCCTAACCCTAACCCTAACCCTAACCCTAACCCTAACCCTAACCCTAACCCTAACCCTAACCCTAACCCTAACCCTAACCCTAACCCTAACCCTAACCCTAACCCTAACCCTAACCCTAACCCTAACCCTAACCCTAACCCTAACCCTAACCCTAACCCTAACCCTAACCCTAACCCTAACCCTAACCCTAACCCTAACCCTAACCCTAACCCTAACCCTAACCCTAACCCTAACCCTAACCCTAACCCTAACCCTAACCCTAACCCTAACCCTAACCCTAACCCTAACCCTAACCCTAACCCTAACCCTAACCCTAACCCTAACCCTAACCCTAACCCTAACCCTAACCCTAACCCTAACCCTAACCCTAACCCTAACCCTAACCCTAACCCTAACCCTAACCCTAACCCTAACCCTAACCCTAACCCTAACCCTAACCCTAACCCTAACCCTAACCCTAACCCTAACCCTAACCCTAACCCTAACCCTAACCCTAACCCTAACCCTAACCCTAACCCTAACCCTAACCCTAACCCTAACCCTAACCCTAACCCTAACCCTAACCCTAACCCTAACCCTAACCCTAACCCTAACCCTAACCCTAACCCTAACCCTAACCCTAACCCTAACCCTAACCCTAACCCTAACCCTAACCCTAACCCTAACCCTAACCCTAACCCTAACCCTAACCCTAACCCTAACCCTAACCCTAACCCTAACCCTAACCCTAACCCTAACCCTAACCCTAACCCTAACCCTAACCCTAACCCTAACCCTAACCCTAACCCTAACCCTAACCCTAACCCTAACCCTAACCCTAACCCTAACCCTAACCCTAACCCTAACCCTAACCCTAACCCTAACCCTAACCCTAACCCTAACCCTAACCCTAACCCTAACCCTAACCCTAACCCTAACCCTAACCCTAACCCTAACCCTAACCCTAACCCTAACCCTAACCCTAACCCTAACCCTAACCCTAACCCTAACCCTAACCCTAACCCTAACCCTAACCCTAACCCTAACCCTAACCCTAACCCTAACCCTAACCCTAACCCTAACCCTAACCCTAACCCTAACCCTAACCCTAACCCTAACCCTAACCCTAACCCTAACCCTAACCCTAACCCTAACCCTAACCCTAACCCTAACCCTAACCCTAACCCTAACCCTAACCCTAACCCTAACCCTAACCCTAACCCTAACCCTAACCCTAACCCTAACCCTAACCCTAACCCTAACCCTAACCCTAACCCTAACCCTAACCCTAACCCTAACCCTAACCCTAACCCTAACCCTAACCCTAACCCTAACCCTAACCCTAACCCTAACCCTAACCCTAACCCTAACCCTAACCCTAACCCTAACCCTAACCCTAACCCTAACCCTAACCCTAACCCTAACCCTAACCCTAACCCTAACCCTAACCCTAACCCTAACCCTAACCCTAACCCTAACCCTAACCCTAACCCTAACCCTAACCCTAACCCTAACCCTAACCCTAACCCTAACCCTAACCCTAACCCTAACCCTAACCCTAACCCTAACCCTAACCCTAACCCTAACCCTAACCCTAACCCTAACCCTAACCCTAACCCTAACCCTAACCCTAACCCTAACCCTAACCCTAACCCTAACCCTAACCCTAACCCTAACCCTAACCCTAACCCTAACCCTAACCCTAACCCTAACCCTAACCCTAACCCTAACCCTAACCCTAACCCTAACCCTAACCCTAACCCTAACCCTAACCCTAACCCTAACCCTAACCCTAACCCTAACCCTAACCCTAACCCTAACCCTAACCCTAACCCTAACCCTAACCCTAACCCTAACCCTAACCCTAACCCTAACCCTAACCCTAACCCTAACCCTAACCCTAACCCTAACCCTAACCCTAACCCTAACCCTAACCCTAACCCTAACCCTAACCCTAACCCTAACCCTAACCCTAACCCTAACCCTAACCCTAACCCTAACCCTAACCCTAACCCTAACCCTAACCCTAACCCTAACCCTAACCCTAACCCTAACCCTAACCCTAACCCTAACCCTAACCCTAACCCTAACCCTAACCCTAACCCTAACCCTAACCCTAACCCTAACCCTAACCCTAACCCTAACCCTAACCCTAACCCTAACCCTAACCCTAACCCTAACCCTAACCCTAACCCTAACCCTAACCCTAACCCTAACCCTAACCCTAACCCTAACCCTAACCCTAACCCTAACCCTAACCCTAACCCTAACCCTAACCCTAACCCTAACCCTAACCCTAACCCTAACCCTAACCCTAACCCTAACCCTAACCCTAACCCTAACCCTAACCCTAACCCTAACCCTAACCCTAACCCTAACCCTAACCCTAACCCTAACCCTAACCCTAACCCTAACCCTAACCCTAACCCTAACCCTAACCCTAACCCTAACCCTAACCCTAACCCTAACCCTAACCCTAACCCTAACCCTAACCCTAACCCTAACCCTAACCCTAACCCTAACCCTAACCCTAACCCTAACCCTAACCCTAACCCTAACCCTAACCCTAACCCTAACCCTAACCCTAACCCTAACCCTAACCCTAACCCTAACCCTAACCCTAACCCTAACCCTAACCCTAACCCTAACCCTAACCCTAACCCTAACCCTAACCCTAACCCTAACCCTAACCCTAACCCTAACCCTAACCCTAACCCTAACCCTAACCCTAACCCTAACCCTAACCCTAACCCTAACCCTAACCCTAACCCTAACCCTAACCCTAACCCTAACCCTAACCCTAACCCTAACCCTAACCCTAACCCTAACCCTAACCCTAACCCTAACCCTAACCCTAACCCTAACCCTAACCCTAACCCTAACCCTAACCCTAACCCTAACCCTAACCCTAACCCTAACCCTAACCCTAACCCTAACCCTAACCCTAACCCTAACCCTAACCCTAACCCTAACCCTAACCCTAACCCTAACCCTAACCCTAACCCTAACCCTAACCCTAACCCTAACCCTAACCCTAACCCTAACCCTAACCCTAACCCTAACCCTAACCCTAACCCTAACCCTAACCCTAACCCTAACCCTAACCCTAACCCTAACCCTAACCCTAACCCTAACCCTAACCCTAACCCTAACCCTAACCCTAACCCTAACCCTAACCCTAACCCTAACCCTAACCCTAACCCTAACCCTAACCCTAACCCTAACCCTAACCCTAACCCTAACCCTAACCCTAACCCTAACCCTAACCCTAACCCTAACCCTAACCCTAACCCTAACCCTAACCCTAACCCTAACCCTAACCCTAACCCTAACCCTAACCCTAACCCTAACCCTAACCCTAACCCTAACCCTAACCCTAACCCTAACCCTAACCCTAACCCTAACCCTAACCCTAACCCTAACCCTAACCCTAACCCTAACCCTAACCCTAACCCTAACCCTAACCCTAACCCTAACCCTAACCCTAACCCTAACCCTAACCCTAACCCTAACCCTAACCCTAACCCTAACCCTAACCCTAACCCTAACCCTAACCCTAACCCTAACCCTAACCCTAACCCTAACCCTAACCCTAACCCTAACCCTAACCCTAACCCTAACCCTAACCCTAACCCTAACCCTAACCCTAACCCTAACCCTAACCCTAACCCTAACCCTAACCCTAACCCTAACCCTAACCCTAACCCTAACCCTAACCCTAACCCTAACCCTAACCCTAACCCTAACCCTAACCCTAACCCTAACCCTAACCCTAACCCTAACCCTAACCCTAACCCTAACCCTAACCCTAACCCTAACCCTAACCCTAACCCTAACCCTAACCCTAACCCTAACCCTAACCCTAACCCTAACCCTAACCCTAACCCTAACCCTAACCCTAACCCTAACCCTAACCCTAACCCTAACCCTAACCCTAACCCTAACCCTAACCCTAACCCTAACCCTAACCCTAACCCTAACCCTAACCCTAACCCTAACCCTAACCCTAACCCTAACCCTAACCCTAACCCTAACCCTAACCCTAACCCTAACCCTAACCCTAACCCTAACCCTAACCCTAACCCTAACCCTAACCCTAACCCTAACCCTAACCCTAACCCTAACCCTAACCCTAACCCTAACCCTAACCCTAACCCTAACCCTAACCCTAACCCTAACCCTAACCCTAACCCTAACCCTAACCCTAACCCTAACCCTAACCCTAACCCTAACCCTAACCCTAACCCTAACCCTAACCCTAACCCTAACCCTAACCCTAACCCTAACCCTAACCCTAACCCTAACCCTAACCCTAACCCTAACCCTAACCCTAACCCTAACCCTAACCCTAACCCTAACCCTAACCCTAACCCTAACCCTAACCCTAACCCTAACCCTAACCCTAACCCTAACCCTAACCCTAACCCTAACCCTAACCCTAACCCTAACCCTAACCCTAACCCTAACCCTAACCCTAACCCTAACCCTAACCCTAACCCTAACCCTAACCCTAACCCTAACCCTAACCCTAACCCTAACCCTAACCCTAACCCTAACCCTAACCCTAACCCTAACCCTAACCCTAACCCTAACCCTAACCCTAACCCTAACCCTAACCCTAACCCTAACCCTAACCCTAACCCTAACCCTAACCCTAACCCTAACCCTAACCCTAACCCTAACCCTAACCCTAACCCTAACCCTAACCCTAACCCTAACCCTAACCCTAACCCTAACCCTAACCCTAACCCTAACCCTAACCCTAACCCTAACCCTAACCCTAACCCTAACCCTAACCCTAACCCTAACCCTAACCCTAACCCTAACCCTAACCCTAACCCTAACCCTAACCCTAACCCTAACCCTAACCCTAACCCTAACCCTAACCCTAACCCTAACCCTAACCCTAACCCTAACCCTAACCCTAACCCTAACCCTAACCCTAACCCTAACCCTAACCCTAACCCTAACCCTAACCCTAACCCTAACCCTAACCCTAACCCTAACCCTAACCCTAACCCTAACCCTAACCCTAACCCTAACCCTAACCCTAACCCTAACCCTAACCCTAACCCTAACCCTAACCCTAACCCTAACCCTAACCCTAACCCTAACCCTAACCCTAACCCTAACCCTAACCCTAACCCTAACCCTAACCCTAACCCTAACCCTAACCCTAACCCTAACCCTAACCCTAACCCTAACCCTAACCCTAACCCTAACCCTAACCCTAACCCTAACCCTAACCCTAACCCTAACCCTAACCCTAACCCTAACCCTAACCCTAACCCTAACCCTAACCCTAACCCTAACCCTAACCCTAACCCTAACCCTAACCCTAACCCTAACCCTAACCCTAACCCTAACCCTAACCCTAACCCTAACCCTAACCCTAACCCTAACCCTAACCCTAACCCTAACCCTAACCCTAACCCTAACCCTAACCCTAACCCTAACCCTAACCCTAACCCTAACCCTAACCCTAACCCTAACCCTAACCCTAACCCTAACCCTAACCCTAACCCTAACCCTAACCCTAACCCTAACCCTAACCCTAACCCTAACCCTAACCCTAACCCTAACCCTAACCCTAACCCTAACCCTAACCCTAACCCTAACCCTAACCCTAACCCTAACCCTAACCCTAACCCTAACCCTAACCCTAACCCTAACCCTAACCCTAACCCTAACCCTAACCCTAACCCTAACCCTAACCCTAACCCTAACCCTAACCCTAACCCTAACCCTAACCCTAACCCTAACCCTAACCCTAACCCTAACCCTAACCCTAACCCTAACCCTAACCCTAACCCTAACCCTAACCCTAACCCTAACCCTAACCCTAACCCTAACCCTAACCCTAACCCTAACCCTAACCCTAACCCTAACCCTAACCCTAACCCTAACCCTAACCCTAACCCTAACCCTAACCCTAACCCTAACCCTAACCCTAACCCTAACCCTAACCCTAACCCTAACCCTAACCCTAACCCTAACCCTAACCCTAACCCTAACCCTAACCCTAACCCTAACCCTAACCCTAACCCTAACCCTAACCCTAACCCTAACCCTAACCCTAACCCTAACCCTAACCCTAACCCTAACCCTAACCCTAACCCTAACCCTAACCCTAACCCTAACCCTAACCCTAACCCTAACCCTAACCCTAACCCTAACCCTAACCCTAACCCTAACCCTAACCCTAACCCTAACCCTAACCCTAACCCTAACCCTAACCCTAACCCTAACCCTAACCCTAACCCTAACCCTAACCCTAACCCTAACCCTAACCCTAACCCTAACCCTAACCCTAACCCTAACCCTAACCCTAACCCTAACCCTAACCCTAACCCTAACCCTAACCCTAACCCTAACCCTAACCCTAACCCTAACCCTAACCCTAACCCTAACCCTAACCCTAACCCTAACCCTAACCCTAACCCTAACCCTAACCCTAACCCTAACCCTAACCCTAACCCTAACCCTAACCCTAACCCTAACCCTAACCCTAACCCTAACCCTAACCCTAACCCTAACCCTAACCCTAACCCTAACCCTAACCCTAACCCTAACCCTAACCCTAACCCTAACCCTAACCCTAACCCTAACCCTAACCCTAACCCTAACCCTAACCCTAACCCTAACCCTAACCCTAACCCTAACCCTAACCCTAACCCTAACCCTAACCCTAACCCTAACCCTAACCCTAACCCTAACCCTAACCCTAACCCTAACCCTAACCCTAACCCTAACCCTAACCCTAACCCTAACCCTAACCCTAACCCTAACCCTAACCCTAACCCTAACCCTAACCCTAACCCTAACCCTAACCCTAACCCTAACCCTAACCCTAACCCTAACCCTAACCCTAACCCTAACCCTAACCCTAACCCTAACCCTAACCCTAACCCTAACCCTAACCCTAACCCTAACCCTAACCCTAACCCTAACCCTAACCCTAACCCTAACCCTAACCCTAACCCTAACCCTAACCCTAACCCTAACCCTAACCCTAACCCTAACCCTAACCCTAACCCTAACCCTAACCCTAACCCTAACCCTAACCCTAACCCTAACCCTAACCCTAACCCTAACCCTAACCCTAACCCTAACCCTAACCCTAACCCTAACCCTAACCCTAACCCTAACCCTAACCCTAACCCTAACCCTAACCCTAACCCTAACCCTAACCCTAACCCTAACCCTAACCCTAACCCTAACCCTAACCCTAACCCTAACCCTAACCCTAACCCTAACCCTAACCCTAACCCTAACCCTAACCCTAACCCTAACCCTAACCCTAACCCTAACCCTAACCCTAACCCTAACCCTAACCCTAACCCTAACCCTAACCCTAACCCTAACCCTAACCCTAACCCTAACCCTAACCCTAACCCTAACCCTAACCCTAACCCTAACCCTAACCCTAACCCTAACCCTAACCCTAACCCTAACCCTAACCCTAACCCTAACCCTAACCCTAACCCTAACCCTAACCCTAACCCTAACCCTAACCCTAACCCTAACCCTAACCCTAACCCTAACCCTAACCCTAACCCTAACCCTAACCCTAACCCTAACCCTAACCCTAACCCTAACCCTAACCCTAACCCTAACCCTAACCCTAACCCTAACCCTAACCCTAACCCTAACCCTAACCCTAACCCTAACCCTAACCCTAACCCTAACCCTAACCCTAACCCTAACCCTAACCCTAACCCTAACCCTAACCCTAACCCTAACCCTAACCCTAACCCTAACCCTAACCCTAACCCTAACCCTAACCCTAACCCTAACCCTAACCCTAACCCTAACCCTAACCCTAACCCTAACCCTAACCCTAACCCTAACCCTAACCCTAACCCTAACCCTAACCCTAACCCTAACCCTAACCCTAACCCTAACCCTAACCCTAACCCTAACCCTAACCCTAACCCTAACCCTAACCCTAACCCTAACCCTAACCCTAACCCTAACCCTAACCCTAACCCTAACCCTAACCCTAACCCTAACCCTAACCCTAACCCTAACCCTAACCCTAACCCTAACCCTAACCCTAACCCTAACCCTAACCCTAACCCTAACCCTAACCCTAACCCTAACCCTAACCCTAACCCTAACCCTAACCCTAACCCTAACCCTAACCCTAACCCTAACCCTAACCCTAACCCTAACCCTAACCCTAACCCTAACCCTAACCCTAACCCTAACCCTAACCCTAACCCTAACCCTAACCCTAACCCTAACCCTAACCCTAACCCTAACCCTAACCCTAACCCTAACCCTAACCCTAACCCTAACCCTAACCCTAACCCTAACCCTAACCCTAACCCTAACCCTAACCCTAACCCTAACCCTAACCCTAACCCTAACCCTAACCCTAACCCTAACCCTAACCCTAACCCTAACCCTAACCCTAACCCTAACCCTAACCCTAACCCTAACCCTAACCCTAACCCTAACCCTAACCCTAACCCTAACCCTAACCCTAACCCTAACCCTAACCCTAACCCTAACCCTAACCCTAACCCTAACCCTAACCCTAACCCTAACCCTAACCCTAACCCTAACCCTAACCCTAACCCTAACCCTAACCCTAACCCTAACCCTAACCCTAACCCTAACCCTAACCCTAACCCTAACCCTAACCCTAACCCTAACCCTAACCCTAACCCTAACCCTAACCCTAACCCTAACCCTAACCCTAACCCTAACCCTAACCCTAACCCTAACCCTAACCCTAACCCTAACCCTAACCCTAACCCTAACCCTAACCCTAACCCTAACCCTAACCCTAACCCTAACCCTAACCCTAACCCTAACCCTAACCCTAACCCTAACCCTAACCCTAACCCTAACCCTAACCCTAACCCTAACCCTAACCCTAACCCTAACCCTAACCCTAACCCTAACCCTAACCCTAACCCTAACCCTAACCCTAACCCTAACCCTAACCCTAACCCTAACCCTAACCCTAACCCTAACCCTAACCCTAACCCTAACCCTAACCCTAACCCTAACCCTAACCCTAACCCTAACCCTAACCCTAACCCTAACCCTAACCCTAACCCTAACCCTAACCCTAACCCTAACCCTAACCCTAACCCTAACCCTAACCCTAACCCTAACCCTAACCCTAACCCTAACCCTAACCCTAACCCTAACCCTAACCCTAACCCTAACCCTAACCCTAACCCTAACCCTAACCCTAACCCTAACCCTAACCCTAACCCTAACCCTAACCCTAACCCTAACCCTAACCCTAACCCTAACCCTAACCCTAACCCTAACCCTAACCCTAACCCTAACCCTAACCCTAACCCTAACCCTAACCCTAACCCTAACCCTAACCCTAACCCTAACCCTAACCCTAACCCTAACCCTAACCCTAACCCTAACCCTAACCCTAACCCTAACCCTAACCCTAACCCTAACCCTAACCCTAACCCTAACCCTAACCCTAACCCTAACCCTAACCCTAACCCTAACCCTAACCCTAACCCTAACCCTAACCCTAACCCTAACCCTAACCCTAACCCTAACCCTAACCCTAACCCTAACCCTAACCCTAACCCTAACCCTAACCCTAACCCTAACCCTAACCCTAACCCTAACCCTAACCCTAACCCTAACCCTAACCCTAACCCTAACCCTAACCCTAACCCTAACCCTAACCCTAACCCTAACCCTAACCCTAACCCTAACCCTAACCCTAACCCTAACCCTAACCCTAACCCTAACCCTAACCCTAACCCTAACCCTAACCCTAACCCTAACCCTAACCCTAACCCTAACCCTAACCCTAACCCTAACCCTAACCCTAACCCTAACCCTAACCCTAACCCTAACCCTAACCCTAACCCTAACCCTAACCCTAACCCTAACCCTAACCCTAACCCTAACCCTAACCCTAACCCTAACCCTAACCCTAACCCTAACCCTAACCCTAACCCTAACCCTAACCCTAACCCTAACCCTAACCCTAACCCTAACCCTAACCCTAACCCTAACCCTAACCCTAACCCTAACCCTAACCCTAACCCTAACCCTAACCCTAACCCTAACCCTAACCCTAACCCTAACCCTAACCCTAACCCTAACCCTAACCCTAACCCTAACCCTAACCCTAACCCTAACCCTAACCCTAACCCTAACCCTAACCCTAACCCTAACCCTAACCCTAACCCTAACCCTAACCCTAACCCTAACCCTAACCCTAACCCTAACCCTAACCCTAACCCTAACCCTAACCCTAACCCTAACCCTAACCCTAACCCTAACCCTAACCCTAACCCTAACCCTAACCCTAACCCTAACCCTAACCCTAACCCTAACCCTAACCCTAACCCTAACCCTAACCCTAACCCTAACCCTAACCCTAACCCTAACCCTAACCCTAACCCTAACCCTAACCCTAACCCTAACCCTAACCCTAACCCTAACCCTAACCCTAACCCTAACCCTAACCCTAACCCTAACCCTAACCCTAACCCTAACCCTAACCCTAACCCTAACCCTAACCCTAACCCTAACCCTAACCCTAACCCTAACCCTAACCCTAACCCTAACCCTAACCCTAACCCTAACCCTAACCCTAACCCTAACCCTAACCCTAACCCTAACCCTAACCCTAACCCTAACCCTAACCCTAACCCTAACCCTAACCCTAACCCTAACCCTAACCCTAACCCTAACCCTAACCCTAACCCTAACCCTAACCCTAACCCTAACCCTAACCCTAACCCTAACCCTAACCCTAACCCTAACCCTAACCCTAACCCTAACCCTAACCCTAACCCTAACCCTAACCCTAACCCTAACCCTAACCCTAACCCTAACCCTAACCCTAACCCTAACCCTAACCCTAACCCTAACCCTAACCCTAACCCTAACCCTAACCCTAACCCTAACCCTAACCCTAACCCTAACCCTAACCCTAACCCTAACCCTAACCCTAACCCTAACCCTAACCCTAACCCTAACCCTAACCCTAACCCTAACCCTAACCCTAACCCTAACCCTAACCCTAACCCTAACCCTAACCCTAACCCTAACCCTAACCCTAACCCTAACCCTAACCCTAACCCTAACCCTAACCCTAACCCTAACCCTAACCCTAACCCTAACCCTAACCCTAACCCTAACCCTAACCCTAACCCTAACCCTAACCCTAACCCTAACCCTAACCCTAACCCTAACCCTAACCCTAACCCTAACCCTAACCCTAACCCTAACCCTAACCCTAACCCTAACCCTAACCCTAACCCTAACCCTAACCCTAACCCTAACCCTAACCCTAACCCTAACCCTAACCCTAACCCTAACCCTAACCCTAACCCTAACCCTAACCCTAACCCTAACCCTAACCCTAACCCTAACCCTAACCCTAACCCTAACCCTAACCCTAACCCTAACCCTAACCCTAACCCTAACCCTAACCCTAACCCTAACCCTAACCCTAACCCTAACCCTAACCCTAACCCTAACCCTAACCCTAACCCTAACCCTAACCCTAACCCTAACCCTAACCCTAACCCTAACCCTAACCCTAACCCTAACCCTAACCCTAACCCTAACCCTAACCCTAACCCTAACCCTAACCCTAACCCTAACCCTAACCCTAACCCTAACCCTAACCCTAACCCTAACCCTAACCCTAACCCTAACCCTAACCCTAACCCTAACCCTAACCCTAACCCTAACCCTAACCCTAACCCTAACCCTAACCCTAACCCTAACCCTAACCCTAACCCTAACCCTAACCCTAACCCTAACCCTAACCCTAACCCTAACCCTAACCCTAACCCTAACCCTAACCCTAACCCTAACCCTAACCCTAACCCTAACCCTAACCCTAACCCTAACCCTAACCCTAACCCTAACCCTAACCCTAACCCTAACCCTAACCCTAACCCTAACCCTAACCCTAACCCTAACCCTAACCCTAACCCTAACCCTAACCCTAACCCTAACCCTAACCCTAACCCTAACCCTAACCCTAACCCTAACCCTAACCCTAACCCTAACCCTAACCCTAACCCTAACCCTAACCCTAACCCTAACCCTAACCCTAACCCTAACCCTAACCCTAACCCTAACCCTAACCCTAACCCTAACCCTAACCCTAACCCTAACCCTAACCCTAACCCTAACCCTAACCCTAACCCTAACCCTAACCCTAACCCTAACCCTAACCCTAACCCTAACCCTAACCCTAACCCTAACCCTAACCCTAACCCTAACCCTAACCCTAACCCTAACCCTAACCCTAACCCTAACCCTAACCCTAACCCTAACCCTAACCCTAACCCTAACCCTAACCCTAACCCTAACCCTAACCCTAACCCTAACCCTAACCCTAACCCTAACCCTAACCCTAACCCTAACCCTAACCCTAACCCTAACCCTAACCCTAACCCTAACCCTAACCCTAACCCTAACCCTAACCCTAACCCTAACCCTAACCCTAACCCTAACCCTAACCCTAACCCTAACCCTAACCCTAACCCTAACCCTAACCCTAACCCTAACCCTAACCCTAACCCTAACCCTAACCCTAACCCTAACCCTAACCCTAACCCTAACCCTAACCCTAACCCTAACCCTAACCCTAACCCTAACCCTAACCCTAACCCTAACCCTAACCCTAACCCTAACCCTAACCCTAACCCTAACCCTAACCCTAACCCTAACCCTAACCCTAACCCTAACCCTAACCCTAACCCTAACCCTAACCCTAACCCTAACCCTAACCCTAACCCTAACCCTAACCCTAACCCTAACCCTAACCCTAACCCTAACCCTAACCCTAACCCTAACCCTAACCCTAACCCTAACCCTAACCCTAACCCTAACCCTAACCCTAACCCTAACCCTAACCCTAACCCTAACCCTAACCCTAACCCTAACCCTAACCCTAACCCTAACCCTAACCCTAACCCTAACCCTAACCCTAACCCTAACCCTAACCCTAACCCTAACCCTAACCCTAACCCTAACCCTAACCCTAACCCTAACCCTAACCCTAACCCTAACCCTAACCCTAACCCTAACCCTAACCCTAACCCTAACCCTAACCCTAACCCTAACCCTAACCCTAACCCTAACCCTAACCCTAACCCTAACCCTAACCCTAACCCTAACCCTAACCCTAACCCTAACCCTAACCCTAACCCTAACCCTAACCCTAACCCTAACCCTAACCCTAACCCTAACCCTAACCCTAACCCTAACCCTAACCCTAACCCTAACCCTAACCCTAACCCTAACCCTAACCCTAACCCTAACCCTAACCCTAACCCTAACCCTAACCCTAACCCTAACCCTAACCCTAACCCTAACCCTAACCCTAACCCTAACCCTAACCCTAACCCTAACCCTAACCCTAACCCTAACCCTAACCCTAACCCTAACCCTAACCCTAACCCTAACCCTAACCCTAACCCTAACCCTAACCCTAACCCTAACCCTAACCCTAACCCTAACCCTAACCCTAACCCTAACCCTAACCCTAACCCTAACCCTAACCCTAACCCTAACCCTAACCCTAACCCTAACCCTAACCCTAACCCTAACCCTAACCCTAACCCTAACCCTAACCCTAACCCTAACCCTAACCCTAACCCTAACCCTAACCCTAACCCTAACCCTAACCCTAACCCTAACCCTAACCCTAACCCTAACCCTAACCCTAACCCTAACCCTAACCCTAACCCTAACCCTAACCCTAACCCTAACCCTAACCCTAACCCTAACCCTAACCCTAACCCTAACCCTAACCCTAACCCTAACCCTAACCCTAACCCTAACCCTAACCCTAACCCTAACCCTAACCCTAACCCTAACCCTAACCCTAACCCTAACCCTAACCCTAACCCTAACCCTAACCCTAACCCTAACCCTAACCCTAACCCTAACCCTAACCCTAACCCTAACCCTAACCCTAACCCTAACCCTAACCCTAACCCTAACCCTAACCCTAACCCTAACCCTAACCCTAACCCTAACCCTAACCCTAACCCTAACCCTAACCCTAACCCTAACCCTAACCCTAACCCTAACCCTAACCCTAACCCTAACCCTAACCCTAACCCTAACCCTAACCCTAACCCTAACCCTAACCCTAACCCTAACCCTAACCCTAACCCTAACCCTAACCCTAACCCTAACCCTAACCCTAACCCTAACCCTAACCCTAACCCTAACCCTAACCCTAACCCTAACCCTAACCCTAACCCTAACCCTAACCCTAACCCTAACCCTAACCCTAACCCTAACCCTAACCCTAACCCTAACCCTAACCCTAACCCTAACCCTAACCCTAACCCTAACCCTAACCCTAACCCTAACCCTAACCCTAACCCTAACCCTAACCCTAACCCTAACCCTAACCCTAACCCTAACCCTAACCCTAACCCTAACCCTAACCCTAACCCTAACCCTAACCCTAACCCTAACCCTAACCCTAACCCTAACCCTAACCCTAACCCTAACCCTAACCCTAACCCTAACCCTAACCCTAACCCTAACCCTAACCCTAACCCTAACCCTAACCCTAACCCTAACCCTAACCCTAACCCTAACCCTAACCCTAACCCTAACCCTAACCCTAACCCTAACCCTAACCCTAACCCTAACCCTAACCCTAACCCTAACCCTAACCCTAACCCTAACCCTAACCCTAACCCTAACCCTAACCCTAACCCTAACCCTAACCCTAACCCTAACCCTAACCCTAACCCTAACCCTAACCCTAACCCTAACCCTAACCCTAACCCTAACCCTAACCCTAACCCTAACCCTAACCCTAACCCTAACCCTAACCCTAACCCTAACCCTAACCCTAACCCTAACCCTAACCCTAACCCTAACCCTAACCCTAACCCTAACCCTAACCCTAACCCTAACCCTAACCCTAACCCTAACCCTAACCCTAACCCTAACCCTAACCCTAACCCTAACCCTAACCCTAACCCTAACCCTAACCCTAACCCTAACCCTAACCCTAACCCTAACCCTAACCCTAACCCTAACCCTAACCCTAACCCTAACCCTAACCCTAACCCTAACCCTAACCCTAACCCTAACCCTAACCCTAACCCTAACCCTAACCCTAACCCTAACCCTAACCCTAACCCTAACCCTAACCCTAACCCTAACCCTAACCCTAACCCTAACCCTAACCCTAACCCTAACCCTAACCCTAACCCTAACCCTAACCCTAACCCTAACCCTAACCCTAACCCTAACCCTAACCCTAACCCTAACCCTAACCCTAACCCTAACCCTAACCCTAACCCTAACCCTAACCCTAACCCTAACCCTAACCCTAACCCTAACCCTAACCCTAACCCTAACCCTAACCCTAACCCTAACCCTAACCCTAACCCTAACCCTAACCCTAACCCTAACCCTAACCCTAACCCTAACCCTAACCCTAACCCTAACCCTAACCCTAACCCTAACCCTAACCCTAACCCTAACCCTAACCCTAACCCTAACCCTAACCCTAACCCTAACCCTAACCCTAACCCTAACCCTAACCCTAACCCTAACCCTAACCCTAACCCTAACCCTAACCCTAACCCTAACCCTAACCCTAACCCTAACCCTAACCCTAACCCTAACCCTAACCCTAACCCTAACCCTAACCCTAACCCTAACCCTAACCCTAACCCTAACCCTAACCCTAACCCTAACCCTAACCCTAACCCTAACCCTAACCCTAACCCTAACCCTAACCCTAACCCTAACCCTAACCCTAACCCTAACCCTAACCCTAACCCTAACCCTAACCCTAACCCTAACCCTAACCCTAACCCTAACCCTAACCCTAACCCTAACCCTAACCCTAACCCTAACCCTAACCCTAACCCTAACCCTAACCCTAACCCTAACCCTAACCCTAACCCTAACCCTAACCCTAACCCTAACCCTAACCCTAACCCTAACCCTAACCCTAACCCTAACCCTAACCCTAACCCTAACCCTAACCCTAACCCTAACCCTAACCCTAACCCTAACCCTAACCCTAACCCTAACCCTAACCCTAACCCTAACCCTAACCCTAACCCTAACCCTAACCCTAACCCTAACCCTAACCCTAACCCTAACCCTAACCCTAACCCTAACCCTAACCCTAACCCTAACCCTAACCCTAACCCTAACCCTAACCCTAACCCTAACCCTAACCCTAACCCTAACCCTAACCCTAACCCTAACCCTAACCCTAACCCTAACCCTAACCCTAACCCTAACCCTAACCCTAACCCTAACCCTAACCCTAACCCTAACCCTAACCCTAACCCTAACCCTAACCCTAACCCTAACCCTAACCCTAACCCTAACCCTAACCCTAACCCTAACCCTAACCCTAACCCTAACCCTAACCCTAACCCTAACCCTAACCCTAACCCTAACCCTAACCCTAACCCTAACCCTAACCCTAACCCTAACCCTAACCCTAACCCTAACCCTAACCCTAACCCTAACCCTAACCCTAACCCTAACCCTAACCCTAACCCTAACCCTAACCCTAACCCTAACCCTAACCCTAACCCTAACCCTAACCCTAACCCTAACCCTAACCCTAACCCTAACCCTAACCCTAACCCTAACCCTAACCCTAACCCTAACCCTAACCCTAACCCTAACCCTAACCCTAACCCTAACCCTAACCCTAACCCTAACCCTAACCCTAACCCTAACCCTAACCCTAACCCTAACCCTAACCCTAACCCTAACCCTAACCCTAACCCTAACCCTAACCCTAACCCTAACCCTAACCCTAACCCTAACCCTAACCCTAACCCTAACCCTAACCCTAACCCTAACCCTAACCCTAACCCTAACCCTAACCCTAACCCTAACCCTAACCCTAACCCTAACCCTAACCCTAACCCTAACCCTAACCCTAACCCTAACCCTAACCCTAACCCTAACCCTAACCCTAACCCTAACCCTAACCCTAACCCTAACCCTAACCCTAACCCTAACCCTAACCCTAACCCTAACCCTAACCCTAACCCTAACCCTAACCCTAACCCTAACCCTAACCCTAACCCTAACCCTAACCCTAACCCTAACCCTAACCCTAACCCTAACCCTAACCCTAACCCTAACCCTAACCCTAACCCTAACCCTAACCCTAACCCTAACCCTAACCCTAACCCTAACCCTAACCCTAACCCTAACCCTAACCCTAACCCTAACCCTAACCCTAACCCTAACCCTAACCCTAACCCTAACCCTAACCCTAACCCTAACCCTAACCCTAACCCTAACCCTAACCCTAACCCTAACCCTAACCCTAACCCTAACCCTAACCCTAACCCTAACCCTAACCCTAACCCTAACCCTAACCCTAACCCTAACCCTAACCCTAACCCTAACCCTAACCCTAACCCTAACCCTAACCCTAACCCTAACCCTAACCCTAACCCTAACCCTAACCCTAACCCTAACCCTAACCCTAACCCTAACCCTAACCCTAACCCTAACCCTAACCCTAACCCTAACCCTAACCCTAACCCTAACCCTAACCCTAACCCTAACCCTAACCCTAACCCTAACCCTAACCCTAACCCTAACCCTAACCCTAACCCTAACCCTAACCCTAACCCTAACCCTAACCCTAACCCTAACCCTAACCCTAACCCTAACCCTAACCCTAACCCTAACCCTAACCCTAACCCTAACCCTAACCCTAACCCTAACCCTAACCCTAACCCTAACCCTAACCCTAACCCTAACCCTAACCCTAACCCTAACCCTAACCCTAACCCTAACCCTAACCCTAACCCTAACCCTAACCCTAACCCTAACCCTAACCCTAACCCTAACCCTAACCCTAACCCTAACCCTAACCCTAACCCTAACCCTAACCCTAACCCTAACCCTAACCCTAACCCTAACCCTAACCCTAACCCTAACCCTAACCCTAACCCTAACCCTAACCCTAACCCTAACCCTAACCCTAACCCTAACCCTAACCCTAACCCTAACCCTAACCCTAACCCTAACCCTAACCCTAACCCTAACCCTAACCCTAACCCTAACCCTAACCCTAACCCTAACCCTAACCCTAACCCTAACCCTAACCCTAACCCTAACCCTAACCCTAACCCTAACCCTAACCCTAACCCTAACCCTAACCCTAACCCTAACCCTAACCCTAACCCTAACCCTAACCCTAACCCTAACCCTAACCCTAACCCTAACCCTAACCCTAACCCTAACCCTAACCCTAACCCTAACCCTAACCCTAACCCTAACCCTAACCCTAACCCTAACCCTAACCCTAACCCTAACCCTAACCCTAACCCTAACCCTAACCCTAACCCTAACCCTAACCCTAACCCTAACCCTAACCCTAACCCTAACCCTAACCCTAACCCTAACCCTAACCCTAACCCTAACCCTAACCCTAACCCTAACCCTAACCCTAACCCTAACCCTAACCCTAACCCTAACCCTAACCCTAACCCTAACCCTAACCCTAACCCTAACCCTAACCCTAACCCTAACCCTAACCCTAACCCTAACCCTAACCCTAACCCTAACCCTAACCCTAACCCTAACCCTAACCCTAACCCTAACCCTAACCCTAACCCTAACCCTAACCCTAACCCTAACCCTAACCCTAACCCTAACCCTAACCCTAACCCTAACCCTAACCCTAACCCTAACCCTAACCCTAACCCTAACCCTAACCCTAACCCTAACCCTAACCCTAACCCTAACCCTAACCCTAACCCTAACCCTAACCCTAACCCTAACCCTAACCCTAACCCTAACCCTAACCCTAACCCTAACCCTAACCCTAACCCTAACCCTAACCCTAACCCTAACCCTAACCCTAACCCTAACCCTAACCCTAACCCTAACCCTAACCCTAACCCTAACCCTAACCCTAACCCTAACCCTAACCCTAACCCTAACCCTAACCCTAACCCTAACCCTAACCCTAACCCTAACCCTAACCCTAACCCTAACCCTAACCCTAACCCTAACCCTAACCCTAACCCTAACCCTAACCCTAACCCTAACCCTAACCCTAACCCTAACCCTAACCCTAACCCTAACCCTAACCCTAACCCTAACCCTAACCCTAACCCTAACCCTAACCCTAACCCTAACCCTAACCCTAACCCTAACCCTAACCCTAACCCTAACCCTAACCCTAACCCTAACCCTAACCCTAACCCTAACCCTAACCCTAACCCTAACCCTAACCCTAACCCTAACCCTAACCCTAACCCTAACCCTAACCCTAACCCTAACCCTAACCCTAACCCTAACCCTAACCCTAACCCTAACCCTAACCCTAACCCTAACCCTAACCCTAACCCTAACCCTAACCCTAACCCTAACCCTAACCCTAACCCTAACCCTAACCCTAACCCTAACCCTAACCCTAACCCTAACCCTAACCCTAACCCTAACCCTAACCCTAACCCTAACCCTAACCCTAACCCTAACCCTAACCCTAACCCTAACCCTAACCCTAACCCTAACCCTAACCCTAACCCTAACCCTAACCCTAACCCTAACCCTAACCCTAACCCTAACCCTAACCCTAACCCTAACCCTAACCCTAACCCTAACCCTAACCCTAACCCTAACCCTAACCCTAACCCTAACCCTAACCCTAACCCTAACCCTAACCCTAACCCTAACCCTAACCCTAACCCTAACCCTAACCCTAACCCTAACCCTAACCCTAACCCTAACCCTAACCCTAACCCTAACCCTAACCCTAACCCTAACCCTAACCCTAACCCTAACCCTAACCCTAACCCTAACCCTAACCCTAACCCTAACCCTAACCCTAACCCTAACCCTAACCCTAACCCTAACCCTAACCCTAACCCTAACCCTAACCCTAACCCTAACCCTAACCCTAACCCTAACCCTAACCCTAACCCTAACCCTAACCCTAACCCTAACCCTAACCCTAACCCTAACCCTAACCCTAACCCTAACCCTAACCCTAACCCTAACCCTAACCCTAACCCTAACCCTAACCCTAACCCTAACCCTAACCCTAACCCTAACCCTAACCCTAACCCTAACCCTAACCCTAACCCTAACCCTAACCCTAACCCTAACCCTAACCCTAACCCTAACCCTAACCCTAACCCTAACCCTAACCCTAACCCTAACCCTAACCCTAACCCTAACCCTAACCCTAACCCTAACCCTAACCCTAACCCTAACCCTAACCCTAACCCTAACCCTAACCCTAACCCTAACCCTAACCCTAACCCTAACCCTAACCCTAACCCTAACCCTAACCCTAACCCTAACCCTAACCCTAACCCTAACCCTAACCCTAACCCTAACCCTAACCCTAACCCTAACCCTAACCCTAACCCTAACCCTAACCCTAACCCTAACCCTAACCCTAACCCTAACCCTAACCCTAACCCTAACCCTAACCCTAACCCTAACCCTAACCCTAACCCTAACCCTAACCCTAACCCTAACCCTAACCCTAACCCTAACCCTAACCCTAACCCTAACCCTAACCCTAACCCTAACCCTAACCCTAACCCTAACCCTAACCCTAACCCTAACCCTAACCCTAACCCTAACCCTAACCCTAACCCTAACCCTAACCCTAACCCTAACCCTAACCCTAACCCTAACCCTAACCCTAACCCTAACCCTAACCCTAACCCTAACCCTAACCCTAACCCTAACCCTAACCCTAACCCTAACCCTAACCCTAACCCTAACCCTAACCCTAACCCTAACCCTAACCCTAACCCTAACCCTAACCCTAACCCTAACCCTAACCCTAACCCTAACCCTAACCCTAACCCTAACCCTAACCCTAACCCTAACCCTAACCCTAACCCTAACCCTAACCCTAACCCTAACCCTAACCCTAACCCTAACCCTAACCCTAACCCTAACCCTAACCCTAACCCTAACCCTAACCCTAACCCTAACCCTAACCCTAACCCTAACCCTAACCCTAACCCTAACCCTAACCCTAACCCTAACCCTAACCCTAACCCTAACCCTAACCCTAACCCTAACCCTAACCCTAACCCTAACCCTAACCCTAACCCTAACCCTAACCCTAACCCTAACCCTAACCCTAACCCTAACCCTAACCCTAACCCTAACCCTAACCCTAACCCTAACCCTAACCCTAACCCTAACCCTAACCCTAACCCTAACCCTAACCCTAACCCTAACCCTAACCCTAACCCTAACCCTAACCCTAACCCTAACCCTAACCCTAACCCTAACCCTAACCCTAACCCTAACCCTAACCCTAACCCTAACCCTAACCCTAACCCTAACCCTAACCCTAACCCTAACCCTAACCCTAACCCTAACCCTAACCCTAACCCTAACCCTAACCCTAACCCTAACCCTAACCCTAACCCTAACCCTAACCCTAACCCTAACCCTAACCCTAACCCTAACCCTAACCCTAACCCTAACCCTAACCCTAACCCTAACCCTAACCCTAACCCTAACCCTAACCCTAACCCTAACCCTAACCCTAACCCTAACCCTAACCCTAACCCTAACCCTAACCCTAACCCTAACCCTAACCCTAACCCTAACCCTAACCCTAACCCTAACCCTAACCCTAACCCTAACCCTAACCCTAACCCTAACCCTAACCCTAACCCTAACCCTAACCCTAACCCTAACCCTAACCCTAACCCTAACCCTAACCCTAACCCTAACCCTAACCCTAACCCTAACCCTAACCCTAACCCTAACCCTAACCCTAACCCTAACCCTAACCCTAACCCTAACCCTAACCCTAACCCTAACCCTAACCCTAACCCTAACCCTAACCCTAACCCTAACCCTAACCCTAACCCTAACCCTAACCCTAACCCTAACCCTAACCCTAACCCTAACCCTAACCCTAACCCTAACCCTAACCCTAACCCTAACCCTAACCCTAACCCTAACCCTAACCCTAACCCTAACCCTAACCCTAACCCTAACCCTAACCCTAACCCTAACCCTAACCCTAACCCTAACCCTAACCCTAACCCTAACCCTAACCCTAACCCTAACCCTAACCCTAACCCTAACCCTAACCCTAACCCTAACCCTAACCCTAACCCTAACCCTAACCCTAACCCTAACCCTAACCCTAACCCTAACCCTAACCCTAACCCTAACCCTAACCCTAACCCTAACCCTAACCCTAACCCTAACCCTAACCCTAACCCTAACCCTAACCCTAACCCTAACCCTAACCCTAACCCTAACCCTAACCCTAACCCTAACCCTAACCCTAACCCTAACCCTAACCCTAACCCTAACCCTAACCCTAACCCTAACCCTAACCCTAACCCTAACCCTAACCCTAACCCTAACCCTAACCCTAACCCTAACCCTAACCCTAACCCTAACCCTAACCCTAACCCTAACCCTAACCCTAACCCTAACCCTAACCCTAACCCTAACCCTAACCCTAACCCTAACCCTAACCCTAACCCTAACCCTAACCCTAACCCTAACCCTAACCCTAACCCTAACCCTAACCCTAACCCTAACCCTAACCCTAACCCTAACCCTAACCCTAACCCTAACCCTAACCCTAACCCTAACCCTAACCCTAACCCTAACCCTAACCCTAACCCTAACCCTAACCCTAACCCTAACCCTAACCCTAACCCTAACCCTAACCCTAACCCTAACCCTAACCCTAACCCTAACCCTAACCCTAACCCTAACCCTAACCCTAACCCTAACCCTAACCCTAACCCTAACCCTAACCCTAACCCTAACCCTAACCCTAACCCTAACCCTAACCCTAACCCTAACCCTAACCCTAACCCTAACCCTAACCCTAACCCTAACCCTAACCCTAACCCTAACCCTAACCCTAACCCTAACCCTAACCCTAACCCTAACCCTAACCCTAACCCTAACCCTAACCCTAACCCTAACCCTAACCCTAACCCTAACCCTAACCCTAACCCTAACCCTAACCCTAACCCTAACCCTAACCCTAACCCTAACCCTAACCCTAACCCTAACCCTAACCCTAACCCTAACCCTAACCCTAACCCTAACCCTAACCCTAACCCTAACCCTAACCCTAACCCTAACCCTAACCCTAACCCTAACCCTAACCCTAACCCTAACCCTAACCCTAACCCTAACCCTAACCCTAACCCTAACCCTAACCCTAACCCTAACCCTAACCCTAACCCTAACCCTAACCCTAACCCTAACCCTAACCCTAACCCTAACCCTAACCCTAACCCTAACCCTAACCCTAACCCTAACCCTAACCCTAACCCTAACCCTAACCCTAACCCTAACCCTAACCCTAACCCTAACCCTAACCCTAACCCTAACCCTAACCCTAACCCTAACCCTAACCCTAACCCTAACCCTAACCCTAACCCTAACCCTAACCCTAACCCTAACCCTAACCCTAACCCTAACCCTAACCCTAACCCTAACCCTAACCCTAACCCTAACCCTAACCCTAACCCTAACCCTAACCCTAACCCTAACCCTAACCCTAACCCTAACCCTAACCCTAACCCTAACCCTAACCCTAACCCTAACCCTAACCCTAACCCTAACCCTAACCCTAACCCTAACCCTAACCCTAACCCTAACCCTAACCCTAACCCTAACCCTAACCCTAACCCTAACCCTAACCCTAACCCTAACCCTAACCCTAACCCTAACCCTAACCCTAACCCTAACCCTAACCCTAACCCTAACCCTAACCCTAACCCTAACCCTAACCCTAACCCTAACCCTAACCCTAACCCTAACCCTAACCCTAACCCTAACCCTAACCCTAACCCTAACCCTAACCCTAACCCTAACCCTAACCCTAACCCTAACCCTAACCCTAACCCTAACCCTAACCCTAACCCTAACCCTAACCCTAACCCTAACCCTAACCCTAACCCTAACCCTAACCCTAACCCTAACCCTAACCCTAACCCTAACCCTAACCCTAACCCTAACCCTAACCCTAACCCTAACCCTAACCCTAACCCTAACCCTAACCCTAACCCTAACCCTAACCCTAACCCTAACCCTAACCCTAACCCTAACCCTAACCCTAACCCTAACCCTAACCCTAACCCTAACCCTAACCCTAACCCTAACCCTAACCCTAACCCTAACCCTAACCCTAACCCTAACCCTAACCCTAACCCTAACCCTAACCCTAACCCTAACCCTAACCCTAACCCTAACCCTAACCCTAACCCTAACCCTAACCCTAACCCTAACCCTAACCCTAACCCTAACCCTAACCCTAACCCTAACCCTAACCCTAACCCTAACCCTAACCCTAACCCTAACCCTAACCCTAACCCTAACCCTAACCCTAACCCTAACCCTAACCCTAACCCTAACCCTAACCCTAACCCTAACCCTAACCCTAACCCTAACCCTAACCCTAACCCTAA
Source organism: Heloderma suspectum (assembly GCF_057233095.1). Lineage (NCBI taxonomy): Eukaryota > Metazoa > Chordata > Lepidosauria > Squamata > Helodermatidae > Heloderma > Heloderma suspectum. The sequence continues at coordinate 32,158,630 of NC_139472.1, read as the reverse complement.
CCCTAACCCTAACCCTAACCCTAACCCTAACCCTAACCCTAACCCTAACCCTAACCCTAACCCTAACCCTAACCCTAACCCTAACCCTAACCCTAACCCTAACCCTAACCCTAACCCTAACCCTAACCCTAACCCTAACCCTAACCCTAACCCTAACCCTAACCCTAACCCTAACCCTAACCCTAACCCTAACCCTAACCCTAACCCTAACCCTAACCCTAACCCTAACCCTAACCCTAACCCTAACCCTAACCCTAACCCTAACCCTAACCCTAACCCTAACCCTAACCCTAACCCTAACCCTAACCCTAACCCTAACCCTAACCCTAACCCTAACCCTAACCCTAACCCTAACCCTAACCCTAACCCTAACCCTAACCCTAACCCTAACCCTAACCCTAACCCTAACCCTAACCCTAACCCTAACCCTAACCCTAACCCTAACCCTAACCCTAACCCTAACCCTAACCCTAACCCTAACCCTAACCCTAACCCTAACCCTAACCCTAACCCTAACCCTAACCCTAACCCTAACCCTAACCCTAACCCTAACCCTAACCCTAACCCTAACCCTAACCCTAACCCTAACCCTAACCCTAACCCTAACCCTAACCCTAACCCTAACCCTAACCCTAACCCTAACCCTAACCCTAACCCTAACCCTAACCCTAACCCTAACCCTAACCCTAACCCTAACCCTAACCCTAACCCTAACCCTAACCCTAACCCTAACCCTAACCCTAACCCTAACCCTAACCCTAACCCTAACCCTAACCCTAACCCTAACCCTAACCCTAACCCTAACCCTAACCCTAACCCTAACCCTAACCCTAACCCTAACCCTAACCCTAACCCTAACCCTAACCCTAACCCTAACCCTAACCCTAACCCTAACCCTAACCCTAACCCTAACCCTAACCCTAACCCTAACCCTAACCCTAACCCTAACCCTAACCCTAACCCTAACCCTAACCCTAACCCTAACCCTAACCCTAACCCTAACCCTAACCCTAACCCTAACCCTAACCCTAACCCTAACCCTAACCCTAACCCTAACCCTAACCCTAACCCTAACCCTAACCCTAACCCTAACCCTAACCCTAACCCTAACCCTAACCCTAACCCTAACCCTAACCCTAACCCTAACCCTAACCCTAACCCTAACCCTAACCCTAACCCTAACCCTAACCCTAACCCTAACCCTAACCCTAACCCTAACCCTAACCCTAACCCTAACCCTAACCCTAACCCTAACCCTAACCCTAACCCTAACCCTAACCCTAACCCTAACCCTAACCCTAACCCTAACCCTAACCCTAACCCTAACCCTAACCCTAACCCTAACCCTAACCCTAACCCTAACCCTAACCCTAACCCTAACCCTAACCCTAACCCTAACCCTAACCCTAACCCTAACCCTAACCCTAACCCTAACCCTAACCCTAACCCTAACCCTAACCCTAACCCTAACCCTAACCCTAACCCTAACCCTAACCCTAACCCTAACCCTAACCCTAACCCTAACCCTAACCCTAACCCTAACCCTAACCCTAACCCTAACCCTAACCCTAACCCTAACCCTAACCCTAACCCTAACCCTAACCCTAACCCTAACCCTAACCCTAACCCTAACCCTAACCCTAACCCTAACCCTAACCCTAACCCTAACCCTAACCCTAACCCTAACCCTAACCCTAACCCTAACCCTAACCCTAACCCTAACCCTAACCCTAACCCTAACCCTAACCCTAACCCTAACCCTAACCCTAACCCTAACCCTAACCCTAACCCTAACCCTAACCCTAACCCTAACCCTAACCCTAACCCTAACCCTAACCCTAACCCTAACCCTAACCCTAACCCTAACCCTAACCCTAACCCTAACCCTAACCCTAACCCTAACCCTAACCCTAACCCTAACCCTAACCCTAACCCTAACCCTAACCCTAACCCTAACCCTAACCCTAACCCTAACCCTAACCCTAACCCTAACCCTAACCCTAACCCTAACCCTAACCCTAACCCTAACCCTAACCCTAACCCTAACCCTAACCCTAACCCTAACCCTAACCCTAACCCTAACCCTAACCCTAACCCTAACCCTAACCCTAACCCTAACCCTAACCCTAACCCTAACCCTAACCCTAACCCTAACCCTAACCCTAACCCTAACCCTAACCCTAACCCTAACCCTAACCCTAACCCTAACCCTAACCCTAACCCTAACCCTAACCCTAACCCTAACCCTAACCCTAACCCTAACCCTAACCCTAACCCTAACCCTAACCCTAACCCTAACCCTAACCCTAACCCTAACCCTAACCCTAACCCTAACCCTAACCCTAACCCTAACCCTAACCCTAACCCTAACCCTAACCCTAACCCTAACCCTAACCCTAACCCTAACCCTAACCCTAACCCTAACCCTAACCCTAACCCTAACCCTAACCCTAACCCTAACCCTAACCCTAACCCTAACCCTAACCCTAACCCTAACCCTAACCCTAACCCTAACCCTAACCCTAACCCTAACCCTAACCCTAACCCTAACCCTAACCCTAACCCTAACCCTAACCCTAACCCTAACCCTAACCCTAACCCTAACCCTAACCCTAACCCTAACCCTAACCCTAACCCTAACCCTAACCCTAACCCTAACCCTAACCCTAACCCTAACCCTAACCCTAACCCTAACCCTAACCCTAACCCTAACCCTAACCCTAACCCTAACCCTAACCCTAACCCTAACCCTAACCCTAACCCTAACCCTAACCCTAACCCTAACCCTAACCCTAACCCTAACCCTAACCCTAACCCTAACCCTAACCCTAACCCTAACCCTAACCCTAACCCTAACCCTAACCCTAACCCTAACCCTAACCCTAACCCTAACCCTAACCCTAACCCTAACCCTAACCCTAACCCTAACCCTAACCCTAACCCTAACCCTAACCCTAACCCTAACCCTAACCCTAACCCTAACCCTAACCCTAACCCTAACCCTAACCCTAACCCTAACCCTAACCCTAACCCTAACCCTAACCCTAACCCTAACCCTAACCCTAACCCTAACCCTAACCCTAACCCTAACCCTAACCCTAACCCTAACCCTAACCCTAACCCTAACCCTAACCCTAACCCTAACCCTAACCCTAACCCTAACCCTAACCCTAACCCTAACCCTAACCCTAACCCTAACCCTAACCCTAACCCTAACCCTAACCCTAACCCTAACCCTAACCCTAACCCTAACCCTAACCCTAACCCTAACCCTAACCCTAACCCTAACCCTAACCCTAACCCTAACCCTAACCCTAACCCTAACCCTAACCCTAACCCTAACCCTAACCCTAACCCTAACCCTAACCCTAACCCTAACCCTAACCCTAACCCTAACCCTAACCCTAACCCTAACCCTAACCCTAACCCTAACCCTAACCCTAACCCTAACCCTAACCCTAACCCTAACCCTAACCCTAACCCTAACCCTAACCCTAACCCTAACCCTAACCCTAACCCTAACCCTAACCCTAACCCTAACCCTAACCCTAACCCTAACCCTAACCCTAACCCTAACCCTAACCCTAACCCTAACCCTAACCCTAACCCTAACCCTAACCCTAACCCTAACCCTAACCCTAACCCTAACCCTAACCCTAACCCTAACCCTAACCCTAACCCTAACCCTAACCCTAACCCTAACCCTAACCCTAACCCTAACCCTAACCCTAACCCTAACCCTAACCCTAACCCTAACCCTAACCCTAACCCTAACCCTAACCCTAACCCTAACCCTAACCCTAACCCTAACCCTAACCCTAACCCTAACCCTAACCCTAACCCTAACCCTAACCCTAACCCTAACCCTAACCCTAACCCTAACCCTAACCCTAACCCTAACCCTAACCCTAACCCTAACCCTAACCCTAACCCTAACCCTAACCCTAACCCTAACCCTAACCCTAACCCTAACCCTAACCCTAACCCTAACCCTAACCCTAACCCTAACCCTAACCCTAACCCTAACCCTAACCCTAACCCTAACCCTAACCCTAACCCTAACCCTAACCCTAACCCTAACCCTAACCCTAACCCTAACCCTAACCCTAACCCTAACCCTAACCCTAACCCTAACCCTAACCCTAACCCTAACCCTAACCCTAACCCTAACCCTAACCCTAACCCTAACCCTAACCCTAACCCTAACCCTAACCCTAACCCTAACCCTAACCCTAACCCTAACCCTAACCCTAACCCTAACCCTAACCCTAACCCTAACCCTAACCCTAACCCTAACCCTAACCCTAACCCTAACCCTAACCCTAACCCTAACCCTAACCCTAACCCTAACCCTAACCCTAACCCTAACCCTAACCCTAACCCTAACCCTAACCCTAACCCTAACCCTAACCCTAACCCTAACCCTAACCCTAACCCTAACCCTAACCCTAACCCTAACCCTAACCCTAACCCTAACCCTAACCCTAACCCTAACCCTAACCCTAACCCTAACCCTAACCCTAACCCTAACCCTAACCCTAACCCTAACCCTAACCCTAACCCTAACCCTAACCCTAACCCTAACCCTAACCCTAACCCTAACCCTAACCCTAACCCTAACCCTAACCCTAACCCTAACCCTAACCCTAACCCTAACCCTAACCCTAACCCTAACCCTAACCCTAACCCTAACCCTAACCCTAACCCTAACCCTAACCCTAACCCTAACCCTAACCCTAACCCTAACCCTAACCCTAACCCTAACCCTAACCCTAACCCTAACCCTAACCCTAACCCTAACCCTAACCCTAACCCTAACCCTAACCCTAACCCTAACCCTAACCCTAACCCTAACCCTAACCCTAACCCTAACCCTAACCCTAACCCTAACCCTAACCCTAACCCTAACCCTAACCCTAACCCTAACCCTAACCCTAACCCTAACCCTAACCCTAACCCTAACCCTAACCCTAACCCTAACCCTAACCCTAACCCTAACCCTAACCCTAACCCTAACCCTAACCCTAACCCTAACCCTAACCCTAACCCTAACCCTAACCCTAACCCTAACCCTAACCCTAACCCTAACCCTAACCCTAACCCTAACCCTAACCCTAACCCTAACCCTAACCCTAACCCTAACCCTAACCCTAACCCTAACCCTAACCCTAACCCTAACCCTAACCCTAACCCTAACCCTAACCCTAACCCTAACCCTAACCCTAACCCTAACCCTAACCCTAACCCTAACCCTAACCCTAACCCTAACCCTAACCCTAACCCTAACCCTAACCCTAACCCTAACCCTAACCCTAACCCTAACCCTAACCCTAACCCTAACCCTAACCCTAACCCTAACCCTAACCCTAACCCTAACCCTAACCCTAACCCTAACCCTAACCCTAACCCTAACCCTAACCCTAACCCTAACCCTAACCCTAACCCTAACCCTAACCCTAACCCTAACCCTAACCCTAACCCTAACCCTAACCCTAACCCTAACCCTAACCCTAACCCTAACCCTAACCCTAACCCTAACCCTAACCCTAACCCTAACCCTAACCCTAACCCTAACCCTAACCCTAACCCTAACCCTAACCCTAACCCTAACCCTAACCCTAACCCTAACCCTAACCCTAACCCTAACCCTAACCCTAACCCTAACCCTAACCCTAACCCTAACCCTAACCCTAACCCTAACCCTAACCCTAACCCTAACCCTAACCCTAACCCTAACCCTAACCCTAACCCTAACCCTAACCCTAACCCTAACCCTAACCCTAACCCTAACCCTAACCCTAACCCTAACCCTAACCCTAACCCTAACCCTAACCCTAACCCTAACCCTAACCCTAACCCTAACCCTAACCCTAACCCTAACCCTAACCCTAACCCTAACCCTAACCCTAACCCTAACCCTAACCCTAACCCTAACCCTAACCCTAACCCTAACCCTAACCCTAACCCTAACCCTAACCCTAACCCTAACCCTAACCCTAACCCTAACCCTAACCCTAACCCTAACCCTAACCCTAACCCTAACCCTAACCCTAACCCTAACCCTAACCCTAACCCTAACCCTAACCCTAACCCTAACCCTAACCCTAACCCTAACCCTAACCCTAACCCTAACCCTAACCCTAACCCTAACCCTAACCCTAACCCTAACCCTAACCCTAACCCTAACCCTAACCCTAACCCTAACCCTAACCCTAACCCTAACCCTAACCCTAACCCTAACCCTAACCCTAACCCTAACCCTAACCCTAACCCTAACCCTAACCCTAACCCTAACCCTAACCCTAACCCTAACCCTAACCCTAACCCTAACCCTAACCCTAACCCTAACCCTAACCCTAACCCTAACCCTAACCCTAACCCTAACCCTAACCCTAACCCTAACCCTAACCCTAACCCTAACCCTAACCCTAACCCTAACCCTAACCCTAACCCTAACCCTAACCCTAACCCTAACCCTAACCCTAACCCTAACCCTAACCCTAACCCTAACCCTAACCCTAACCCTAACCCTAACCCTAACCCTAACCCTAACCCTAACCCTAACCCTAACCCTAACCCTAACCCTAACCCTAACCCTAACCCTAACCCTAACCCTAACCCTAACCCTAACCCTAACCCTAACCCTAACCCTAACCCTAACCCTAACCCTAACCCTAACCCTAACCCTAACCCTAACCCTAACCCTAACCCTAACCCTAACCCTAACCCTAACCCTAACCCTAACCCTAACCCTAACCCTAACCCTAACCCTAACCCTAACCCTAACCCTAACCCTAACCCTAACCCTAACCCTAACCCTAACCCTAACCCTAACCCTAACCCTAACCCTAACCCTAACCCTAACCCTAACCCTAACCCTAACCCTAACCCTAACCCTAACCCTAACCCTAACCCTAACCCTAACCCTAACCCTAACCCTAACCCTAACCCTAACCCTAACCCTAACCCTAACCCTAACCCTAACCCTAACCCTAACCCTAACCCTAACCCTAACCCTAACCCTAACCCTAACCCTAACCCTAACCCTAACCCTAACCCTAACCCTAACCCTAACCCTAACCCTAACCCTAACCCTAACCCTAACCCTAACCCTAACCCTAACCCTAACCCTAACCCTAACCCTAACCCTAACCCTAACCCTAACCCTAACCCTAACCCTAACCCTAACCCTAACCCTAACCCTAACCCTAACCCTAACCCTAACCCTAACCCTAACCCTAACCCTAACCCTAACCCTAACCCTAACCCTAACCCTAACCCTAACCCTAACCCTAACCCTAACCCTAACCCTAACCCTAACCCTAACCCTAACCCTAACCCTAACCCTAACCCTAACCCTAACCCTAACCCTAACCCTAACCCTAACCCTAACCCTAACCCTAACCCTAACCCTAACCCTAACCCTAACCCTAACCCTAACCCTAACCCTAACCCTAACCCTAACCCTAACCCTAACCCTAACCCTAACCCTAACCCTAACCCTAACCCTAACCCTAACCCTAACCCTAACCCTAACCCTAACCCTAACCCTAACCCTAACCCTAACCCTAACCCTAACCCTAACCCTAACCCTAACCCTAACCCTAACCCTAACCCTAACCCTAACCCTAACCCTAACCCTAACCCTAACCCTAACCCTAACCCTAACCCTAACCCTAACCCTAACCCTAACCCTAACCCTAACCCTAACCCTAACCCTAACCCTAACCCTAACCCTAACCCTAACCCTAACCCTAACCCTAACCCTAACCCTAACCCTAACCCTAACCCTAACCCTAACCCTAACCCTAACCCTAACCCTAACCCTAACCCTAACCCTAACCCTAACCCTAACCCTAACCCTAACCCTAACCCTAACCCTAACCCTAACCCTAACCCTAACCCTAACCCTAACCCTAACCCTAACCCTAACCCTAACCCTAACCCTAACCCTAACCCTAACCCTAACCCTAACCCTAACCCTAACCCTAACCCTAACCCTAACCCTAACCCTAACCCTAACCCTAACCCTAACCCTAACCCTAACCCTAACCCTAACCCTAACCCTAACCCTAACCCTAACCCTAACCCTAACCCTAACCCTAACCCTAACCCTAACCCTAACCCTAACCCTAACCCTAACCCTAACCCTAACCCTAACCCTAACCCTAACCCTAACCCTAACCCTAACCCTAACCCTAACCCTAACCCTAACCCTAACCCTAACCCTAACCCTAACCCTAACCCTAACCCTAACCCTAACCCTAACCCTAACCCTAACCCTAACCCTAACCCTAACCCTAACCCTAACCCTAACCCTAACCCTAACCCTAACCCTAACCCTAACCCTAACCCTAACCCTAACCCTAACCCTAACCCTAACCCTAACCCTAACCCTAACCCTAACCCTAACCCTAACCCTAACCCTAACCCTAACCCTAACCCTAACCCTAACCCTAACCCTAACCCTAACCCTAACCCTAACCCTAACCCTAACCCTAACCCTAACCCTAACCCTAACCCTAACCCTAACCCTAACCCTAACCCTAACCCTAACCCTAACCCTAACCCTAACCCTAACCCTAACCCTAACCCTAACCCTAACCCTAACCCTAACCCTAACCCTAACCCTAACCCTAACCCTAACCCTAACCCTAACCCTAACCCTAACCCTAACCCTAACCCTAACCCTAACCCTAACCCTAACCCTAACCCTAACCCTAACCCTAACCCTAACCCTAACCCTAACCCTAACCCTAACCCTAACCCTAACCCTAACCCTAACCCTAACCCTAACCCTAACCCTAACCCTAACCCTAACCCTAACCCTAACCCTAACCCTAACCCTAACCCTAACCCTAACCCTAACCCTAACCCTAACCCTAACCCTAACCCTAACCCTAACCCTAACCCTAACCCTAACCCTAACCCTAACCCTAACCCTAACCCTAACCCTAACCCTAACCCTAACCCTAACCCTAACCCTAACCCTAACCCTAACCCTAACCCTAACCCTAACCCTAACCCTAACCCTAACCCTAACCCTAACCCTAACCCTAACCCTAACCCTAACCCTAACCCTAACCCTAACCCTAACCCTAACCCTAACCCTAACCCTAACCCTAACCCTAACCCTAACCCTAACCCTAACCCTAACCCTAACCCTAACCCTAACCCTAACCCTAACCCTAACCCTAACCCTAACCCTAACCCTAACCCTAACCCTAACCCTAACCCTAACCCTAACCCTAACCCTAACCCTAACCCTAACCCTAACCCTAACCCTAACCCTAACCCTAACCCTAACCCTAACCCTAACCCTAACCCTAACCCTAACCCTAACCCTAACCCTAACCCTAACCCTAACCCTAACCCTAACCCTAACCCTAACCCTAACCCTAACCCTAACCCTAACCCTAACCCTAACCCTAACCCTAACCCTAACCCTAACCCTAACCCTAACCCTAACCCTAACCCTAACCCTAACCCTAACCCTAACCCTAACCCTAACCCTAACCCTAACCCTAACCCTAACCCTAACCCTAACCCTAACCCTAACCCTAACCCTAACCCTAACCCTAACCCTAACCCTAACCCTAACCCTAACCCTAACCCTAACCCTAACCCTAACCCTAACCCTAACCCTAACCCTAACCCTAACCCTAACCCTAACCCTAACCCTAACCCTAACCCTAACCCTAACCCTAACCCTAACCCTAACCCTAACCCTAACCCTAACCCTAACCCTAACCCTAACCCTAACCCTAACCCTAACCCTAACCCTAACCCTAACCCTAACCCTAACCCTAACCCTAACCCTAACCCTAACCCTAACCCTAACCCTAACCCTAACCCTAACCCTAACCCTAACCCTAACCCTAACCCTAACCCTAACCCTAACCCTAACCCTAACCCTAACCCTAACCCTAACCCTAACCCTAACCCTAACCCTAACCCTAACCCTAACCCTAACCCTAACCCTAACCCTAACCCTAACCCTAACCCTAACCCTAACCCTAACCCTAACCCTAACCCTAACCCTAACCCTAACCCTAACCCTAACCCTAACCCTAACCCTAACCCTAACCCTAACCCTAACCCTAACCCTAACCCTAACCCTAACCCTAACCCTAACCCTAACCCTAACCCTAACCCTAACCCTAACCCTAACCCTAACCCTAACCCTAACCCTAACCCTAACCCTAACCCTAACCCTAACCCTAACCCTAACCCTAACCCTAACCCTAACCCTAACCCTAACCCTAACCCTAACCCTAACCCTAACCCTAACCCTAACCCTAACCCTAACCCTAACCCTAACCCTAACCCTAACCCTAACCCTAACCCTAACCCTAACCCTAACCCTAACCCTAACCCTAACCCTAACCCTAACCCTAACCCTAACCCTAACCCTAACCCTAACCCTAACCCTAACCCTAACCCTAACCCTAACCCTAACCCTAACCCTAACCCTAACCCTAACCCTAACCCTAACCCTAACCCTAACCCTAACCCTAACCCTAACCCTAACCCTAACCCTAACCCTAACCCTAACCCTAACCCTAACCCTAACCCTAACCCTAACCCTAACCCTAACCCTAACCCTAACCCTAACCCTAACCCTAACCCTAACCCTAACCCTAACCCTAACCCTAACCCTAACCCTAACCCTAACCCTAACCCTAACCCTAACCCTAACCCTAACCCTAACCCTAACCCTAACCCTAACCCTAACCCTAACCCTAACCCTAACCCTAACCCTAACCCTAACCCTAACCCTAACCCTAACCCTAACCCTAACCCTAACCCTAACCCTAACCCTAACCCTAACCCTAACCCTAACCCTAACCCTAACCCTAACCCTAACCCTAACCCTAACCCTAACCCTAACCCTAACCCTAACCCTAACCCTAACCCTAACCCTAACCCTAACCCTAACCCTAACCCTAACCCTAACCCTAACCCTAACCCTAACCCTAACCCTAACCCTAACCCTAACCCTAACCCTAACCCTAACCCTAACCCTAACCCTAACCCTAACCCTAACCCTAACCCTAACCCTAACCCTAACCCTAACCCTAACCCTAACCCTAACCCTAACCCTAACCCTAACCCTAACCCTAACCCTAACCCTAACCCTAACCCTAACCCTAACCCTAACCCTAACCCTAACCCTAACCCTAACCCTAACCCTAACCCTAACCCTAACCCTAACCCTAACCCTAACCCTAACCCTAACCCTAACCCTAACCCTAACCCTAACCCTAACCCTAACCCTAACCCTAACCCTAACCCTAACCCTAACCCTAACCCTAACCCTAACCCTAACCCTAACCCTAACCCTAACCCTAACCCTAACCCTAACCCTAACCCTAACCCTAACCCTAACCCTAACCCTAACCCTAACCCTAACCCTAACCCTAACCCTAACCCTAACCCTAACCCTAACCCTAACCCTAACCCTAACCCTAACCCTAACCCTAACCCTAACCCTAACCCTAACCCTAACCCTAACCCTAACCCTAACCCTAACCCTAACCCTAACCCTAACCCTAACCCTAACCCTAACCCTAACCCTAACCCTAACCCTAACCCTAACCCTAACCCTAACCCTAACCCTAACCCTAACCCTAACCCTAACCCTAACCCTAACCCTAACCCTAACCCTAACCCTAACCCTAACCCTAACCCTAACCCTAACCCTAACCCTAACCCTAACCCTAACCCTAACCCTAACCCTAACCCTAACCCTAACCCTAACCCTAACCCTAACCCTAACCCTAACCCTAACCCTAACCCTAACCCTAACCCTAACCCTAACCCTAACCCTAACCCTAACCCTAACCCTAACCCTAACCCTAACCCTAACCCTAACCCTAACCCTAACCCTAACCCTAACCCTAACCCTAACCCTAACCCTAACCCTAACCCTAACCCTAACCCTAACCCTAACCCTAACCCTAACCCTAACCCTAACCCTAACCCTAACCCTAACCCTAACCCTAACCCTAACCCTAACCCTAACCCTAACCCTAACCCTAACCCTAACCCTAACCCTAACCCTAACCCTAACCCTAACCCTAACCCTAACCCTAACCCTAACCCTAACCCTAACCCTAACCCTAACCCTAACCCTAACCCTAACCCTAACCCTAACCCTAACCCTAACCCTAACCCTAACCCTAACCCTAACCCTAACCCTAACCCTAACCCTAACCCTAACCCTAACCCTAACCCTAACCCTAACCCTAACCCTAACCCTAACCCTAACCCTAACCCTAACCCTAACCCTAACCCTAACCCTAACCCTAACCCTAACCCTAACCCTAACCCTAACCCTAACCCTAACCCTAACCCTAACCCTAACCCTAACCCTAACCCTAACCCTAACCCTAACCCTAACCCTAACCCTAACCCTAACCCTAACCCTAACCCTAACCCTAACCCTAACCCTAACCCTAACCCTAACCCTAACCCTAACCCTAACCCTAACCCTAACCCTAACCCTAACCCTAACCCTAACCCTAACCCTAACCCTAACCCTAACCCTAACCCTAACCCTAACCCTAACCCTAACCCTAACCCTAACCCTAACCCTAACCCTAACCCTAACCCTAACCCTAACCCTAACCCTAACCCTAACCCTAACCCTAACCCTAACCCTAACCCTAACCCTAACCCTAACCCTAACCCTAACCCTAACCCTAACCCTAACCCTAACCCTAACCCTAACCCTAACCCTAACCCTAACCCTAACCCTAACCCTAACCCTAACCCTAACCCTAACCCTAACCCTAACCCTAACCCTAACCCTAACCCTAACCCTAACCCTAACCCTAACCCTAACCCTAACCCTAACCCTAACCCTAACCCTAACCCTAACCCTAACCCTAACCCTAACCCTAACCCTAACCCTAACCCTAACCCTAACCCTAACCCTAACCCTAACCCTAACCCTAACCCTAACCCTAACCCTAACCCTAACCCTAACCCTAACCCTAACCCTAACCCTAACCCTAACCCTAACCCTAACCCTAACCCTAACCCTAACCCTAACCCTAACCCTAACCCTAACCCTAACCCTAACCCTAACCCTAACCCTAACCCTAACCCTAACCCTAACCCTAACCCTAACCCTAACCCTAACCCTAACCCTAACCCTAACCCTAACCCTAACCCTAACCCTAACCCTAACCCTAACCCTAACCCTAACCCTAACCCTAACCCTAACCCTAACCCTAACCCTAACCCTAACCCTAACCCTAACCCTAACCCTAACCCTAACCCTAACCCTAACCCTAACCCTAACCCTAACCCTAACCCTAACCCTAACCCTAACCCTAACCCTAACCCTAACCCTAACCCTAACCCTAACCCTAACCCTAACCCTAACCCTAACCCTAACCCTAACCCTAACCCTAACCCTAACCCTAACCCTAACCCTAACCCTAACCCTAACCCTAACCCTAACCCTAACCCTAACCCTAACCCTAACCCTAACCCTAACCCTAACCCTAACCCTAACCCTAACCCTAACCCTAACCCTAACCCTAACCCTAACCCTAACCCTAACCCTAACCCTAACCCTAACCCTAACCCTAACCCTAACCCTAACCCTAACCCTAACCCTAACCCTAACCCTAACCCTAACCCTAACCCTAACCCTAACCCTAACCCTAACCCTAACCCTAACCCTAACCCTAACCCTAACCCTAACCCTAACCCTAACCCTAACCCTAACCCTAACCCTAACCCTAACCCTAACCCTAACCCTAACCCTAACCCTAACCCTAACCCTAACCCTAACCCTAACCCTAACCCTAACCCTAACCCTAACCCTAACCCTAACCCTAACCCTAACCCTAACCCTAACCCTAACCCTAACCCTAACCCTAACCCTAACCCTAACCCTAACCCTAACCCTAACCCTAACCCTAACCCTAACCCTAACCCTAACCCTAACCCTAACCCTAACCCTAACCCTAACCCTAACCCTAACCCTAACCCTAACCCTAACCCTAACCCTAACCCTAACCCTAACCCTAACCCTAACCCTAACCCTAACCCTAACCCTAACCCTAACCCTAACCCTAACCCTAACCCTAACCCTAACCCTAACCCTAACCCTAACCCTAACCCTAACCCTAACCCTAACCCTAACCCTAACCCTAACCCTAACCCTAACCCTAACCCTAACCCTAACCCTAACCCTAACCCTAACCCTAACCCTAACCCTAACCCTAACCCTAACCCTAACCCTAACCCTAACCCTAACCCTAACCCTAACCCTAACCCTAACCCTAACCCTAACCCTAACCCTAACCCTAACCCTAACCCTAACCCTAACCCTAACCCTAACCCTAACCCTAACCCTAACCCTAACCCTAACCCTAACCCTAACCCTAACCCTAACCCTAACCCTAACCCTAACCCTAACCCTAACCCTAACCCTAACCCTAACCCTAACCCTAACCCTAACCCTAACCCTAACCCTAACCCTAACCCTAACCCTAACCCTAACCCTAACCCTAACCCTAACCCTAACCCTAACCCTAACCCTAACCCTAACCCTAACCCTAACCCTAACCCTAACCCTAACCCTAACCCTAACCCTAACCCTAACCCTAACCCTAACCCTAACCCTAACCCTAACCCTAACCCTAACCCTAACCCTAACCCTAACCCTAACCCTAACCCTAACCCTAACCCTAACCCTAACCCTAACCCTAACCCTAACCCTAACCCTAACCCTAACCCTAACCCTAACCCTAACCCTAACCCTAACCCTAACCCTAACCCTAACCCTAACCCTAACCCTAACCCTAACCCTAACCCTAACCCTAACCCTAACCCTAACCCTAACCCTAACCCTAACCCTAACCCTAACCCTAACCCTAACCCTAACCCTAACCCTAACCCTAACCCTAACCCTAACCCTAACCCTAACCCTAACCCTAACCCTAACCCTAACCCTAACCCTAACCCTAACCCTAACCCTAACCCTAACCCTAACCCTAACCCTAACCCTAACCCTAACCCTAACCCTAACCCTAACCCTAACCCTAACCCTAACCCTAACCCTAACCCTAACCCTAACCCTAACCCTAACCCTAACCCTAACCCTAACCCTAACCCTAACCCTAACCCTAACCCTAACCCTAACCCTAACCCTAACCCTAACCCTAACCCTAACCCTAACCCTAACCCTAACCCTAACCCTAACCCTAACCCTAACCCTAACCCTAACCCTAACCCTAACCCTAACCCTAACCCTAACCCTAACCCTAACCCTAACCCTAACCCTAACCCTAACCCTAACCCTAACCCTAACCCTAACCCTAACCCTAACCCTAACCCTAACCCTAACCCTAACCCTAACCCTAACCCTAACCCTAACCCTAACCCTAACCCTAACCCTAACCCTAACCCTAACCCTAACCCTAACCCTAACCCTAACCCTAACCCTAACCCTAACCCTAACCCTAACCCTAACCCTAACCCTAACCCTAACCCTAACCCTAACCCTAACCCTAACCCTAACCCTAACCCTAACCCTAACCCTAACCCTAACCCTAACCCTAACCCTAACCCTAACCCTAACCCTAACCCTAACCCTAACCCTAACCCTAACCCTAACCCTAACCCTAACCCTAACCCTAACCCTAACCCTAACCCTAACCCTAACCCTAACCCTAACCCTAACCCTAACCCTAACCCTAACCCTAACCCTAACCCTAACCCTAACCCTAACCCTAACCCTAACCCTAACCCTAACCCTAACCCTAACCCTAACCCTAACCCTAACCCTAACCCTAACCCTAACCCTAACCCTAACCCTAACCCTAACCCTAACCCTAACCCTAACCCTAACCCTAACCCTAACCCTAACCCTAACCCTAACCCTAACCCTAACCCTAACCCTAACCCTAACCCTAACCCTAACCCTAACCCTAACCCTAACCCTAACCCTAACCCTAACCCTAACCCTAACCCTAACCCTAACCCTAACCCTAACCCTAACCCTAACCCTAACCCTAACCCTAACCCTAACCCTAACCCTAACCCTAACCCTAACCCTAACCCTAACCCTAACCCTAACCCTAACCCTAACCCTAACCCTAACCCTAACCCTAACCCTAACCCTAACCCTAACCCTAACCCTAACCCTAACCCTAACCCTAACCCTAACCCTAACCCTAACCCTAACCCTAACCCTAACCCTAACCCTAACCCTAACCCTAACCCTAACCCTAACCCTAACCCTAACCCTAACCCTAACCCTAACCCTAACCCTAACCCTAACCCTAACCCTAACCCTAACCCTAACCCTAACCCTAACCCTAACCCTAACCCTAACCCTAACCCTAACCCTAACCCTAACCCTAACCCTAACCCTAACCCTAACCCTAACCCTAACCCTAACCCTAACCCTAACCCTAACCCTAACCCTAACCCTAACCCTAACCCTAACCCTAACCCTAACCCTAACCCTAACCCTAACCCTAACCCTAACCCTAACCCTAACCCTAACCCTAACCCTAACCCTAACCCTAACCCTAACCCTAACCCTAACCCTAACCCTAACCCTAACCCTAACCCTAACCCTAACCCTAACCCTAACCCTAACCCTAACCCTAACCCTAACCCTAACCCTAACCCTAACCCTAACCCTAACCCTAACCCTAACCCTAACCCTAACCCTAACCCTAACCCTAACCCTAACCCTAACCCTAACCCTAACCCTAACCCTAACCCTAACCCTAACCCTAACCCTAACCCTAACCCTAACCCTAACCCTAACCCTAACCCTAACCCTAACCCTAACCCTAACCCTAACCCTAACCCTAACCCTAACCCTAACCCTAACCCTAACCCTAACCCTAACCCTAACCCTAACCCTAACCCTAACCCTAACCCTAACCCTAACCCTAACCCTAACCCTAACCCTAACCCTAACCCTAACCCTAACCCTAACCCTAACCCTAACCCTAACCCTAACCCTAACCCTAACCCTAACCCTAACCCTAACCCTAACCCTAACCCTAACCCTAACCCTAACCCTAACCCTAACCCTAACCCTAACCCTAACCCTAACCCTAACCCTAACCCTAACCCTAACCCTAACCCTAACCCTAACCCTAACCCTAACCCTAACCCTAACCCTAACCCTAACCCTAACCCTAACCCTAACCCTAACCCTAACCCTAACCCTAACCCTAACCCTAACCCTAACCCTAACCCTAACCCTAACCCTAACCCTAACCCTAACCCTAACCCTAACCCTAACCCTAACCCTAACCCTAACCCTAACCCTAACCCTAACCCTAACCCTAACCCTAACCCTAACCCTAACCCTAACCCTAACCCTAACCCTAACCCTAACCCTAACCCTAACCCTAACCCTAACCCTAACCCTAACCCTAACCCTAACCCTAACCCTAACCCTAACCCTAACCCTAACCCTAACCCTAACCCTAACCCTAACCCTAACCCTAACCCTAACCCTAACCCTAACCCTAACCCTAACCCTAACCCTAACCCTAACCCTAACCCTAACCCTAACCCTAACCCTAACCCTAACCCTAACCCTAACCCTAACCCTAACCCTAACCCTAACCCTAACCCTAACCCTAACCCTAACCCTAACCCTAACCCTAACCCTAACCCTAACCCTAACCCTAACCCTAACCCTAACCCTAACCCTAACCCTAACCCTAACCCTAACCCTAACCCTAACCCTAACCCTAACCCTAACCCTAACCCTAACCCTAACCCTAACCCTAACCCTAACCCTAACCCTAACCCTAACCCTAACCCTAACCCTAACCCTAACCCTAACCCTAACCCTAACCCTAACCCTAACCCTAACCCTAACCCTAACCCTAACCCTAACCCTAACCCTAACCCTAACCCTAACCCTAACCCTAACCCTAACCCTAACCCTAACCCTAACCCTAACCCTAACCCTAACCCTAACCCTAACCCTAACCCTAACCCTAACCCTAACCCTAACCCTAACCCTAACCCTAACCCTAACCCTAACCCTAACCCTAACCCTAACCCTAACCCTAACCCTAACCCTAACCCTAACCCTAACCCTAACCCTAACCCTAACCCTAACCCTAACCCTAACCCTAACCCTAACCCTAACCCTAACCCTAACCCTAACCCTAACCCTAACCCTAACCCTAACCCTAACCCTAACCCTAACCCTAACCCTAACCCTAACCCTAACCCTAACCCTAACCCTAACCCTAACCCTAACCCTAACCCTAACCCTAACCCTAACCCTAACCCTAACCCTAACCCTAACCCTAACCCTAACCCTAACCCTAACCCTAACCCTAACCCTAACCCTAACCCTAACCCTAACCCTAACCCTAACCCTAACCCTAACCCTAACCCTAACCCTAACCCTAACCCTAACCCTAACCCTAACCCTAACCCTAACCCTAACCCTAACCCTAACCCTAACCCTAACCCTAACCCTAACCCTAACCCTAACCCTAACCCTAACCCTAACCCTAACCCTAACCCTAACCCTAACCCTAACCCTAACCCTAACCCTAACCCTAACCCTAACCCTAACCCTAACCCTAACCCTAACCCTAACCCTAACCCTAACCCTAACCCTAACCCTAACCCTAACCCTAACCCTAACCCTAACCCTAACCCTAACCCTAACCCTAACCCTAACCCTAACCCTAACCCTAACCCTAACCCTAACCCTAACCCTAACCCTAACCCTAACCCTAACCCTAACCCTAACCCTAACCCTAACCCTAACCCTAACCCTAACCCTAACCCTAACCCTAACCCTAACCCTAACCCTAACCCTAACCCTAACCCTAACCCTAACCCTAACCCTAACCCTAACCCTAACCCTAACCCTAACCCTAACCCTAACCCTAACCCTAACCCTAACCCTAACCCTAACCCTAACCCTAACCCTAACCCTAACCCTAACCCTAACCCTAACCCTAACCCTAACCCTAACCCTAACCCTAACCCTAACCCTAACCCTAACCCTAACCCTAACCCTAACCCTAACCCTAACCCTAACCCTAACCCTAACCCTAACCCTAACCCTAACCCTAACCCTAACCCTAACCCTAACCCTAACCCTAACCCTAACCCTAACCCTAACCCTAACCCTAACCCTAACCCTAACCCTAACCCTAACCCTAACCCTAACCCTAACCCTAACCCTAACCCTAACCCTAACCCTAACCCTAACCCTAACCCTAACCCTAACCCTAACCCTAACCCTAACCCTAACCCTAACCCTAACCCTAACCCTAACCCTAACCCTAACCCTAACCCTAACCCTAACCCTAACCCTAACCCTAACCCTAACCCTAACCCTAACCCTAACCCTAACCCTAACCCTAACCCTAACCCTAACCCTAACCCTAACCCTAACCCTAACCCTAACCCTAACCCTAACCCTAACCCTAACCCTAACCCTAACCCTAACCCTAACCCTAACCCTAACCCTAACCCTAACCCTAACCCTAACCCTAACCCTAACCCTAACCCTAACCCTAACCCTAACCCTAACCCTAACCCTAACCCTAACCCTAACCCTAACCCTAACCCTAACCCTAACCCTAACCCTAACCCTAACCCTAACCCTAACCCTAACCCTAACCCTAACCCTAACCCTAACCCTAACCCTAACCCTAACCCTAACCCTAACCCTAACCCTAACCCTAACCCTAACCCTAACCCTAACCCTAACCCTAACCCTAACCCTAACCCTAACCCTAACCCTAACCCTAACCCTAACCCTAACCCTAACCCTAACCCTAACCCTAACCCTAACCCTAACCCTAACCCTAACCCTAACCCTAACCCTAACCCTAACCCTAACCCTAACCCTAACCCTAACCCTAACCCTAACCCTAACCCTAACCCTAACCCTAACCCTAACCCTAACCCTAACCCTAACCCTAACCCTAACCCTAACCCTAACCCTAACCCTAACCCTAACCCTAACCCTAACCCTAACCCTAACCCTAACCCTAACCCTAACCCTAACCCTAACCCTAACCCTAACCCTAACCCTAACCCTAACCCTAACCCTAACCCTAACCCTAACCCTAACCCTAACCCTAACCCTAACCCTAACCCTAACCCTAACCCTAACCCTAACCCTAACCCTAACCCTAACCCTAACCCTAACCCTAACCCTAACCCTAACCCTAACCCTAACCCTAACCCTAACCCTAACCCTAACCCTAACCCTAACCCTAACCCTAACCCTAACCCTAACCCTAACCCTAACCCTAACCCTAACCCTAACCCTAACCCTAACCCTAACCCTAACCCTAACCCTAACCCTAACCCTAACCCTAACCCTAACCCTAACCCTAACCCTAACCCTAACCCTAACCCTAACCCTAACCCTAACCCTAACCCTAACCCTAACCCTAACCCTAACCCTAACCCTAACCCTAACCCTAACCCTAACCCTAACCCTAACCCTAACCCTAACCCTAACCCTAACCCTAACCCTAACCCTAACCCTAACCCTAACCCTAACCCTAACCCTAACCCTAACCCTAACCCTAACCCTAACCCTAACCCTAACCCTAACCCTAACCCTAACCCTAACCCTAACCCTAACCCTAACCCTAACCCTAACCCTAAC
This sequence comes from Heloderma suspectum, assembly GCF_057233095.1. Taxonomy (NCBI): domain Eukaryota; kingdom Metazoa; phylum Chordata; class Lepidosauria; order Squamata; family Helodermatidae; genus Heloderma; species Heloderma suspectum. The sequence continues at coordinate 32,137,977 of NC_139472.1, read as the reverse complement.
CCTAACCCTAACCCTAACCCTAACCCTAACCCTAACCCTAACCCTAACCCTAACCCTAACCCTAACCCTAACCCTAACCCTAACCCTAACCCTAACCCTAACCCTAACCCTAACCCTAACCCTAACCCTAACCCTAACCCTAACCCTAACCCTAACCCTAACCCTAACCCTAACCCTAACCCTAACCCTAACCCTAACCCTAACCCTAACCCTAACCCTAACCCTAACCCTAACCCTAACCCTAACCCTAACCCTAACCCTAACCCTAACCCTAACCCTAACCCTAACCCTAACCCTAACCCTAACCCTAACCCTAACCCTAACCCTAACCCTAACCCTAACCCTAACCCTAACCCTAACCCTAACCCTAACCCTAACCCTAACCCTAACCCTAACCCTAACCCTAACCCTAACCCTAACCCTAACCCTAACCCTAACCCTAACCCTAACCCTAACCCTAACCCTAACCCTAACCCTAACCCTAACCCTAACCCTAACCCTAACCCTAACCCTAACCCTAACCCTAACCCTAACCCTAACCCTAACCCTAACCCTAACCCTAACCCTAACCCTAACCCTAACCCTAACCCTAACCCTAACCCTAACCCTAACCCTAACCCTAACCCTAACCCTAACCCTAACCCTAACCCTAACCCTAACCCTAACCCTAACCCTAACCCTAACCCTAACCCTAACCCTAACCCTAACCCTAACCCTAACCCTAACCCTAACCCTAACCCTAACCCTAACCCTAACCCTAACCCTAACCCTAACCCTAACCCTAACCCTAACCCTAACCCTAACCCTAACCCTAACCCTAACCCTAACCCTAACCCTAACCCTAACCCTAACCCTAACCCTAACCCTAACCCTAACCCTAACCCTAACCCTAACCCTAACCCTAACCCTAACCCTAACCCTAACCCTAACCCTAACCCTAACCCTAACCCTAACCCTAACCCTAACCCTAACCCTAACCCTAACCCTAACCCTAACCCTAACCCTAACCCTAACCCTAACCCTAACCCTAACCCTAACCCTAACCCTAACCCTAACCCTAACCCTAACCCTAACCCTAACCCTAACCCTAACCCTAACCCTAACCCTAACCCTAACCCTAACCCTAACCCTAACCCTAACCCTAACCCTAACCCTAACCCTAACCCTAACCCTAACCCTAACCCTAACCCTAACCCTAACCCTAACCCTAACCCTAACCCTAACCCTAACCCTAACCCTAACCCTAACCCTAACCCTAACCCTAACCCTAACCCTAACCCTAACCCTAACCCTAACCCTAACCCTAACCCTAACCCTAACCCTAACCCTAACCCTAACCCTAACCCTAACCCTAACCCTAACCCTAACCCTAACCCTAACCCTAACCCTAACCCTAACCCTAACCCTAACCCTAACCCTAACCCTAACCCTAACCCTAACCCTAACCCTAACCCTAACCCTAACCCTAACCCTAACCCTAACCCTAACCCTAACCCTAACCCTAACCCTAACCCTAACCCTAACCCTAACCCTAACCCTAACCCTAACCCTAACCCTAACCCTAACCCTAACCCTAACCCTAACCCTAACCCTAACCCTAACCCTAACCCTAACCCTAACCCTAACCCTAACCCTAACCCTAACCCTAACCCTAACCCTAACCCTAACCCTAACCCTAACCCTAACCCTAACCCTAACCCTAACCCTAACCCTAACCCTAACCCTAACCCTAACCCTAACCCTAACCCTAACCCTAACCCTAACCCTAACCCTAACCCTAACCCTAACCCTAACCCTAACCCTAACCCTAACCCTAACCCTAACCCTAACCCTAACCCTAACCCTAACCCTAACCCTAACCCTAACCCTAACCCTAACCCTAACCCTAACCCTAACCCTAACCCTAACCCTAACCCTAACCCTAACCCTAACCCTAACCCTAACCCTAACCCTAACCCTAACCCTAACCCTAACCCTAACCCTAACCCTAACCCTAACCCTAACCCTAACCCTAACCCTAACCCTAACCCTAACCCTAACCCTAACCCTAACCCTAACCCTAACCCTAACCCTAACCCTAACCCTAACCCTAACCCTAACCCTAACCCTAACCCTAACCCTAACCCTAACCCTAACCCTAACCCTAACCCTAACCCTAACCCTAACCCTAACCCTAACCCTAACCCTAACCCTAACCCTAACCCTAACCCTAACCCTAACCCTAACCCTAACCCTAACCCTAACCCTAACCCTAACCCTAACCCTAACCCTAACCCTAACCCTAACCCTAACCCTAACCCTAACCCTAACCCTAACCCTAACCCTAACCCTAACCCTAACCCTAACCCTAACCCTAACCCTAACCCTAACCCTAACCCTAACCCTAACCCTAACCCTAACCCTAACCCTAACCCTAACCCTAACCCTAACCCTAACCCTAACCCTAACCCTAACCCTAACCCTAACCCTAACCCTAACCCTAACCCTAACCCTAACCCTAACCCTAACCCTAACCCTAACCCTAACCCTAACCCTAACCCTAACCCTAACCCTAACCCTAACCCTAACCCTAACCCTAACCCTAACCCTAACCCTAACCCTAACCCTAACCCTAACCCTAACCCTAACCCTAACCCTAACCCTAACCCTAACCCTAACCCTAACCCTAACCCTAACCCTAACCCTAACCCTAACCCTAACCCTAACCCTAACCCTAACCCTAACCCTAACCCTAACCCTAACCCTAACCCTAACCCTAACCCTAACCCTAACCCTAACCCTAACCCTAACCCTAACCCTAACCCTAACCCTAACCCTAACCCTAACCCTAACCCTAACCCTAACCCTAACCCTAACCCTAACCCTAACCCTAACCCTAACCCTAACCCTAACCCTAACCCTAACCCTAACCCTAACCCTAACCCTAACCCTAACCCTAACCCTAACCCTAACCCTAACCCTAACCCTAACCCTAACCCTAACCCTAACCCTAACCCTAACCCTAACCCTAACCCTAACCCTAACCCTAACCCTAACCCTAACCCTAACCCTAACCCTAACCCTAACCCTAACCCTAACCCTAACCCTAACCCTAACCCTAACCCTAACCCTAACCCTAACCCTAACCCTAACCCTAACCCTAACCCTAACCCTAACCCTAACCCTAACCCTAACCCTAACCCTAACCCTAACCCTAACCCTAACCCTAACCCTAACCCTAACCCTAACCCTAACCCTAACCCTAACCCTAACCCTAACCCTAACCCTAACCCTAACCCTAACCCTAACCCTAACCCTAACCCTAACCCTAACCCTAACCCTAACCCTAACCCTAACCCTAACCCTAACCCTAACCCTAACCCTAACCCTAACCCTAACCCTAACCCTAACCCTAACCCTAACCCTAACCCTAACCCTAACCCTAACCCTAACCCTAACCCTAACCCTAACCCTAACCCTAACCCTAACCCTAACCCTAACCCTAACCCTAACCCTAACCCTAACCCTAACCCTAACCCTAACCCTAACCCTAACCCTAACCCTAACCCTAACCCTAACCCTAACCCTAACCCTAACCCTAACCCTAACCCTAACCCTAACCCTAACCCTAACCCTAACCCTAACCCTAACCCTAACCCTAACCCTAACCCTAACCCTAACCCTAACCCTAACCCTAACCCTAACCCTAACCCTAACCCTAACCCTAACCCTAACCCTAACCCTAACCCTAACCCTAACCCTAACCCTAACCCTAACCCTAACCCTAACCCTAACCCTAACCCTAACCCTAACCCTAACCCTAACCCTAACCCTAACCCTAACCCTAACCCTAACCCTAACCCTAACCCTAACCCTAACCCTAACCCTAACCCTAACCCTAACCCTAACCCTAACCCTAACCCTAACCCTAACCCTAACCCTAACCCTAACCCTAACCCTAACCCTAACCCTAACCCTAACCCTAACCCTAACCCTAACCCTAACCCTAACCCTAACCCTAACCCTAACCCTAACCCTAACCCTAACCCTAACCCTAACCCTAACCCTAACCCTAACCCTAACCCTAACCCTAACCCTAACCCTAACCCTAACCCTAACCCTAACCCTAACCCTAACCCTAACCCTAACCCTAACCCTAACCCTAACCCTAACCCTAACCCTAACCCTAACCCTAACCCTAACCCTAACCCTAACCCTAACCCTAACCCTAACCCTAACCCTAACCCTAACCCTAACCCTAACCCTAACCCTAACCCTAACCCTAACCCTAACCCTAACCCTAACCCTAACCCTAACCCTAACCCTAACCCTAACCCTAACCCTAACCCTAACCCTAACCCTAACCCTAACCCTAACCCTAACCCTAACCCTAACCCTAACCCTAACCCTAACCCTAACCCTAACCCTAACCCTAACCCTAACCCTAACCCTAACCCTAACCCTAACCCTAACCCTAACCCTAACCCTAACCCTAACCCTAACCCTAACCCTAACCCTAACCCTAACCCTAACCCTAACCCTAACCCTAACCCTAACCCTAACCCTAACCCTAACCCTAACCCTAACCCTAACCCTAACCCTAACCCTAACCCTAACCCTAACCCTAACCCTAACCCTAACCCTAACCCTAACCCTAACCCTAACCCTAACCCTAACCCTAACCCTAACCCTAACCCTAACCCTAACCCTAACCCTAACCCTAACCCTAACCCTAACCCTAACCCTAACCCTAACCCTAACCCTAACCCTAACCCTAACCCTAACCCTAACCCTAACCCTAACCCTAACCCTAACCCTAACCCTAACCCTAACCCTAACCCTAACCCTAACCCTAACCCTAACCCTAACCCTAACCCTAACCCTAACCCTAACCCTAACCCTAACCCTAACCCTAACCCTAACCCTAACCCTAACCCTAACCCTAACCCTAACCCTAACCCTAACCCTAACCCTAACCCTAACCCTAACCCTAACCCTAACCCTAACCCTAACCCTAACCCTAACCCTAACCCTAACCCTAACCCTAACCCTAACCCTAACCCTAACCCTAACCCTAACCCTAACCCTAACCCTAACCCTAACCCTAACCCTAACCCTAACCCTAACCCTAACCCTAACCCTAACCCTAACCCTAACCCTAACCCTAACCCTAACCCTAACCCTAACCCTAACCCTAACCCTAACCCTAACCCTAACCCTAACCCTAACCCTAACCCTAACCCTAACCCTAACCCTAACCCTAACCCTAACCCTAACCCTAACCCTAACCCTAACCCTAACCCTAACCCTAACCCTAACCCTAACCCTAACCCTAACCCTAACCCTAACCCTAACCCTAACCCTAACCCTAACCCTAACCCTAACCCTAACCCTAACCCTAACCCTAACCCTAACCCTAACCCTAACCCTAACCCTAACCCTAACCCTAACCCTAACCCTAACCCTAACCCTAACCCTAACCCTAACCCTAACCCTAACCCTAACCCTAACCCTAACCCTAACCCTAACCCTAACCCTAACCCTAACCCTAACCCTAACCCTAACCCTAACCCTAACCCTAACCCTAACCCTAACCCTAACCCTAACCCTAACCCTAACCCTAACCCTAACCCTAACCCTAACCCTAACCCTAACCCTAACCCTAACCCTAACCCTAACCCTAACCCTAACCCTAACCCTAACCCTAACCCTAACCCTAACCCTAACCCTAACCCTAACCCTAACCCTAACCCTAACCCTAACCCTAACCCTAACCCTAACCCTAACCCTAACCCTAACCCTAACCCTAACCCTAACCCTAACCCTAACCCTAACCCTAACCCTAACCCTAACCCTAACCCTAACCCTAACCCTAACCCTAACCCTAACCCTAACCCTAACCCTAACCCTAACCCTAACCCTAACCCTAACCCTAACCCTAACCCTAACCCTAACCCTAACCCTAACCCTAACCCTAACCCTAACCCTAACCCTAACCCTAACCCTAACCCTAACCCTAACCCTAACCCTAACCCTAACCCTAACCCTAACCCTAACCCTAACCCTAACCCTAACCCTAACCCTAACCCTAACCCTAACCCTAACCCTAACCCTAACCCTAACCCTAACCCTAACCCTAACCCTAACCCTAACCCTAACCCTAACCCTAACCCTAACCCTAACCCTAACCCTAACCCTAACCCTAACCCTAACCCTAACCCTAACCCTAACCCTAACCCTAACCCTAACCCTAACCCTAACCCTAACCCTAACCCTAACCCTAACCCTAACCCTAACCCTAACCCTAACCCTAACCCTAACCCTAACCCTAACCCTAACCCTAACCCTAACCCTAACCCTAACCCTAACCCTAACCCTAACCCTAACCCTAACCCTAACCCTAACCCTAACCCTAACCCTAACCCTAACCCTAACCCTAACCCTAACCCTAACCCTAACCCTAACCCTAACCCTAACCCTAACCCTAACCCTAACCCTAACCCTAACCCTAACCCTAACCCTAACCCTAACCCTAACCCTAACCCTAACCCTAACCCTAACCCTAACCCTAACCCTAACCCTAACCCTAACCCTAACCCTAACCCTAACCCTAACCCTAACCCTAACCCTAACCCTAACCCTAACCCTAACCCTAACCCTAACCCTAACCCTAACCCTAACCCTAACCCTAACCCTAACCCTAACCCTAACCCTAACCCTAACCCTAACCCTAACCCTAACCCTAACCCTAACCCTAACCCTAACCCTAACCCTAACCCTAACCCTAACCCTAACCCTAACCCTAACCCTAACCCTAACCCTAACCCTAACCCTAACCCTAACCCTAACCCTAACCCTAACCCTAACCCTAACCCTAACCCTAACCCTAACCCTAACCCTAACCCTAACCCTAACCCTAACCCTAACCCTAACCCTAACCCTAACCCTAACCCTAACCCTAACCCTAACCCTAACCCTAACCCTAACCCTAACCCTAACCCTAACCCTAACCCTAACCCTAACCCTAACCCTAACCCTAACCCTAACCCTAACCCTAACCCTAACCCTAACCCTAACCCTAACCCTAACCCTAACCCTAACCCTAACCCTAACCCTAACCCTAACCCTAACCCTAACCCTAACCCTAACCCTAACCCTAACCCTAACCCTAACCCTAACCCTAACCCTAACCCTAACCCTAACCCTAACCCTAACCCTAACCCTAACCCTAACCCTAACCCTAACCCTAACCCTAACCCTAACCCTAACCCTAACCCTAACCCTAACCCTAACCCTAACCCTAACCCTAACCCTAACCCTAACCCTAACCCTAACCCTAACCCTAACCCTAACCCTAACCCTAACCCTAACCCTAACCCTAACCCTAACCCTAACCCTAACCCTAACCCTAACCCTAACCCTAACCCTAACCCTAACCCTAACCCTAACCCTAACCCTAACCCTAACCCTAACCCTAACCCTAACCCTAACCCTAACCCTAACCCTAACCCTAACCCTAACCCTAACCCTAACCCTAACCCTAACCCTAACCCTAACCCTAACCCTAACCCTAACCCTAACCCTAACCCTAACCCTAACCCTAACCCTAACCCTAACCCTAACCCTAACCCTAACCCTAACCCTAACCCTAACCCTAACCCTAACCCTAACCCTAACCCTAACCCTAACCCTAACCCTAACCCTAACCCTAACCCTAACCCTAACCCTAACCCTAACCCTAACCCTAACCCTAACCCTAACCCTAACCCTAACCCTAACCCTAACCCTAACCCTAACCCTAACCCTAACCCTAACCCTAACCCTAACCCTAACCCTAACCCTAACCCTAACCCTAACCCTAACCCTAACCCTAACCCTAACCCTAACCCTAACCCTAACCCTAACCCTAACCCTAACCCTAACCCTAACCCTAACCCTAACCCTAACCCTAACCCTAACCCTAACCCTAACCCTAACCCTAACCCTAACCCTAACCCTAACCCTAACCCTAACCCTAACCCTAACCCTAACCCTAACCCTAACCCTAACCCTAACCCTAACCCTAACCCTAACCCTAACCCTAACCCTAACCCTAACCCTAACCCTAACCCTAACCCTAACCCTAACCCTAACCCTAACCCTAACCCTAACCCTAACCCTAACCCTAACCCTAACCCTAACCCTAACCCTAACCCTAACCCTAACCCTAACCCTAACCCTAACCCTAACCCTAACCCTAACCCTAACCCTAACCCTAACCCTAACCCTAACCCTAACCCTAACCCTAACCCTAACCCTAACCCTAACCCTAACCCTAACCCTAACCCTAACCCTAACCCTAACCCTAACCCTAACCCTAACCCTAACCCTAACCCTAACCCTAACCCTAACCCTAACCCTAACCCTAACCCTAACCCTAACCCTAACCCTAACCCTAACCCTAACCCTAACCCTAACCCTAACCCTAACCCTAACCCTAACCCTAACCCTAACCCTAACCCTAACCCTAACCCTAACCCTAACCCTAACCCTAACCCTAACCCTAACCCTAACCCTAACCCTAACCCTAACCCTAACCCTAACCCTAACCCTAACCCTAACCCTAACCCTAACCCTAACCCTAACCCTAACCCTAACCCTAACCCTAACCCTAACCCTAACCCTAACCCTAACCCTAACCCTAACCCTAACCCTAACCCTAACCCTAACCCTAACCCTAACCCTAACCCTAACCCTAACCCTAACCCTAACCCTAACCCTAACCCTAACCCTAACCCTAACCCTAACCCTAACCCTAACCCTAACCCTAACCCTAACCCTAACCCTAACCCTAACCCTAACCCTAACCCTAACCCTAACCCTAACCCTAACCCTAACCCTAACCCTAACCCTAACCCTAACCCTAACCCTAACCCTAACCCTAACCCTAACCCTAACCCTAACCCTAACCCTAACCCTAACCCTAACCCTAACCCTAACCCTAACCCTAACCCTAACCCTAACCCTAACCCTAACCCTAACCCTAACCCTAACCCTAACCCTAACCCTAACCCTAACCCTAACCCTAACCCTAACCCTAACCCTAACCCTAACCCTAACCCTAACCCTAACCCTAACCCTAACCCTAACCCTAACCCTAACCCTAACCCTAACCCTAACCCTAACCCTAACCCTAACCCTAACCCTAACCCTAACCCTAACCCTAACCCTAACCCTAACCCTAACCCTAACCCTAACCCTAACCCTAACCCTAACCCTAACCCTAACCCTAACCCTAACCCTAACCCTAACCCTAACCCTAACCCTAACCCTAACCCTAACCCTAACCCTAACCCTAACCCTAACCCTAACCCTAACCCTAACCCTAACCCTAACCCTAACCCTAACCCTAACCCTAACCCTAACCCTAACCCTAACCCTAACCCTAACCCTAACCCTAACCCTAACCCTAACCCTAACCCTAACCCTAACCCTAACCCTAACCCTAACCCTAACCCTAACCCTAACCCTAACCCTAACCCTAACCCTAACCCTAACCCTAACCCTAACCCTAACCCTAACCCTAACCCTAACCCTAACCCTAACCCTAACCCTAACCCTAACCCTAACCCTAACCCTAACCCTAACCCTAACCCTAACCCTAACCCTAACCCTAACCCTAACCCTAACCCTAACCCTAACCCTAACCCTAACCCTAACCCTAACCCTAACCCTAACCCTAACCCTAACCCTAACCCTAACCCTAACCCTAACCCTAACCCTAACCCTAACCCTAACCCTAACCCTAACCCTAACCCTAACCCTAACCCTAACCCTAACCCTAACCCTAACCCTAACCCTAACCCTAACCCTAACCCTAACCCTAACCCTAACCCTAACCCTAACCCTAACCCTAACCCTAACCCTAACCCTAACCCTAACCCTAACCCTAACCCTAACCCTAACCCTAACCCTAACCCTAACCCTAACCCTAACCCTAACCCTAACCCTAACCCTAACCCTAACCCTAACCCTAACCCTAACCCTAACCCTAACCCTAACCCTAACCCTAACCCTAACCCTAACCCTAACCCTAACCCTAACCCTAACCCTAACCCTAACCCTAACCCTAACCCTAACCCTAACCCTAACCCTAACCCTAACCCTAACCCTAACCCTAACCCTAACCCTAACCCTAACCCTAACCCTAACCCTAACCCTAACCCTAACCCTAACCCTAACCCTAACCCTAACCCTAACCCTAACCCTAACCCTAACCCTAACCCTAACCCTAACCCTAACCCTAACCCTAACCCTAACCCTAACCCTAACCCTAACCCTAACCCTAACCCTAACCCTAACCCTAACCCTAACCCTAACCCTAACCCTAACCCTAACCCTAACCCTAACCCTAACCCTAACCCTAACCCTAACCCTAACCCTAACCCTAACCCTAACCCTAACCCTAACCCTAACCCTAACCCTAACCCTAACCCTAACCCTAACCCTAACCCTAACCCTAACCCTAACCCTAACCCTAACCCTAACCCTAACCCTAACCCTAACCCTAACCCTAACCCTAACCCTAACCCTAACCCTAACCCTAACCCTAACCCTAACCCTAACCCTAACCCTAACCCTAACCCTAACCCTAACCCTAACCCTAACCCTAACCCTAACCCTAACCCTAACCCTAACCCTAACCCTAACCCTAACCCTAACCCTAACCCTAACCCTAACCCTAACCCTAACCCTAACCCTAACCCTAACCCTAACCCTAACCCTAACCCTAACCCTAACCCTAACCCTAACCCTAACCCTAACCCTAACCCTAACCCTAACCCTAACCCTAACCCTAACCCTAACCCTAACCCTAACCCTAACCCTAACCCTAACCCTAACCCTAACCCTAACCCTAACCCTAACCCTAACCCTAACCCTAACCCTAACCCTAACCCTAACCCTAACCCTAACCCTAACCCTAACCCTAACCCTAACCCTAACCCTAACCCTAACCCTAACCCTAACCCTAACCCTAACCCTAACCCTAACCCTAACCCTAACCCTAACCCTAACCCTAACCCTAACCCTAACCCTAACCCTAACCCTAACCCTAACCCTAACCCTAACCCTAACCCTAACCCTAACCCTAACCCTAACCCTAACCCTAACCCTAACCCTAACCCTAACCCTAACCCTAACCCTAACCCTAACCCTAACCCTAACCCTAACCCTAACCCTAACCCTAACCCTAACCCTAACCCTAACCCTAACCCTAACCCTAACCCTAACCCTAACCCTAACCCTAACCCTAACCCTAACCCTAACCCTAACCCTAACCCTAACCCTAACCCTAACCCTAACCCTAACCCTAACCCTAACCCTAACCCTAACCCTAACCCTAACCCTAACCCTAACCCTAACCCTAACCCTAACCCTAACCCTAACCCTAACCCTAACCCTAACCCTAACCCTAACCCTAACCCTAACCCTAACCCTAACCCTAACCCTAACCCTAACCCTAACCCTAACCCTAACCCTAACCCTAACCCTAACCCTAACCCTAACCCTAACCCTAACCCTAACCCTAACCCTAACCCTAACCCTAACCCTAACCCTAACCCTAACCCTAACCCTAACCCTAACCCTAACCCTAACCCTAACCCTAACCCTAACCCTAACCCTAACCCTAACCCTAACCCTAACCCTAACCCTAACCCTAACCCTAACCCTAACCCTAACCCTAACCCTAACCCTAACCCTAACCCTAACCCTAACCCTAACCCTAACCCTAACCCTAACCCTAACCCTAACCCTAACCCTAACCCTAACCCTAACCCTAACCCTAACCCTAACCCTAACCCTAACCCTAACCCTAACCCTAACCCTAACCCTAACCCTAACCCTAACCCTAACCCTAACCCTAACCCTAACCCTAACCCTAACCCTAACCCTAACCCTAACCCTAACCCTAACCCTAACCCTAACCCTAACCCTAACCCTAACCCTAACCCTAACCCTAACCCTAACCCTAACCCTAACCCTAACCCTAACCCTAACCCTAACCCTAACCCTAACCCTAACCCTAACCCTAACCCTAACCCTAACCCTAACCCTAACCCTAACCCTAACCCTAACCCTAACCCTAACCCTAACCCTAACCCTAACCCTAACCCTAACCCTAACCCTAACCCTAACCCTAACCCTAACCCTAACCCTAACCCTAACCCTAACCCTAACCCTAACCCTAACCCTAACCCTAACCCTAACCCTAACCCTAACCCTAACCCTAACCCTAACCCTAACCCTAACCCTAACCCTAACCCTAACCCTAACCCTAACCCTAACCCTAACCCTAACCCTAACCCTAACCCTAACCCTAACCCTAACCCTAACCCTAACCCTAACCCTAACCCTAACCCTAACCCTAACCCTAACCCTAACCCTAACCCTAACCCTAACCCTAACCCTAACCCTAACCCTAACCCTAACCCTAACCCTAACCCTAACCCTAACCCTAACCCTAACCCTAACCCTAACCCTAACCCTAACCCTAACCCTAACCCTAACCCTAACCCTAACCCTAACCCTAACCCTAACCCTAACCCTAACCCTAACCCTAACCCTAACCCTAACCCTAACCCTAACCCTAACCCTAACCCTAACCCTAACCCTAACCCTAACCCTAACCCTAACCCTAACCCTAACCCTAACCCTAACCCTAACCCTAACCCTAACCCTAACCCTAACCCTAACCCTAACCCTAACCCTAACCCTAACCCTAACCCTAACCCTAACCCTAACCCTAACCCTAACCCTAACCCTAACCCTAACCCTAACCCTAACCCTAACCCTAACCCTAACCCTAACCCTAACCCTAACCCTAACCCTAACCCTAACCCTAACCCTAACCCTAACCCTAACCCTAACCCTAACCCTAACCCTAACCCTAACCCTAACCCTAACCCTAACCCTAACCCTAACCCTAACCCTAACCCTAACCCTAACCCTAACCCTAACCCTAACCCTAACCCTAACCCTAACCCTAACCCTAACCCTAACCCTAACCCTAACCCTAACCCTAACCCTAACCCTAACCCTAACCCTAACCCTAACCCTAACCCTAACCCTAACCCTAACCCTAACCCTAACCCTAACCCTAACCCTAACCCTAACCCTAACCCTAACCCTAACCCTAACCCTAACCCTAACCCTAACCCTAACCCTAACCCTAACCCTAACCCTAACCCTAACCCTAACCCTAACCCTAACCCTAACCCTAACCCTAACCCTAACCCTAACCCTAACCCTAACCCTAACCCTAACCCTAACCCTAACCCTAACCCTAACCCTAACCCTAACCCTAACCCTAACCCTAACCCTAACCCTAACCCTAACCCTAACCCTAACCCTAACCCTAACCCTAACCCTAACCCTAACCCTAACCCTAACCCTAACCCTAACCCTAACCCTAACCCTAACCCTAACCCTAACCCTAACCCTAACCCTAACCCTAACCCTAACCCTAACCCTAACCCTAACCCTAACCCTAACCCTAACCCTAACCCTAACCCTAACCCTAACCCTAACCCTAACCCTAACCCTAACCCTAACCCTAACCCTAACCCTAACCCTAACCCTAACCCTAACCCTAACCCTAACCCTAACCCTAACCCTAACCCTAACCCTAACCCTAACCCTAACCCTAACCCTAACCCTAACCCTAACCCTAACCCTAACCCTAACCCTAACCCTAACCCTAACCCTAACCCTAACCCTAACCCTAACCCTAACCCTAACCCTAACCCTAACCCTAACCCTAACCCTAACCCTAACCCTAACCCTAACCCTAACCCTAACCCTAACCCTAACCCTAACCCTAACCCTAACCCTAACCCTAACCCTAACCCTAACCCTAACCCTAACCCTAACCCTAACCCTAACCCTAACCCTAACCCTAACCCTAACCCTAACCCTAACCCTAACCCTAACCCTAACCCTAACCCTAACCCTAACCCTAACCCTAACCCTAACCCTAACCCTAACCCTAACCCTAACCCTAACCCTAACCCTAACCCTAACCCTAACCCTAACCCTAACCCTAACCCTAACCCTAACCCTAACCCTAACCCTAACCCTAACCCTAACCCTAACCCTAACCCTAACCCTAACCCTAACCCTAACCCTAACCCTAACCCTAACCCTAACCCTAACCCTAACCCTAACCCTAACCCTAACCCTAACCCTAACCCTAACCCTAACCCTAACCCTAACCCTAACCCTAACCCTAACCCTAACCCTAACCCTAACCCTAACCCTAACCCTAACCCTAACCCTAACCCTAACCCTAACCCTAACCCTAACCCTAACCCTAACCCTAACCCTAACCCTAACCCTAACCCTAACCCTAACCCTAACCCTAACCCTAACCCTAACCCTAACCCTAACCCTAACCCTAACCCTAACCCTAACCCTAACCCTAACCCTAACCCTAACCCTAACCCTAACCCTAACCCTAACCCTAACCCTAACCCTAACCCTAACCCTAACCCTAACCCTAACCCTAACCCTAACCCTAACCCTAACCCTAACCCTAACCCTAACCCTAACCCTAACCCTAACCCTAACCCTAACCCTAACCCTAACCCTAACCCTAACCCTAACCCTAACCCTAACCCTAACCCTAACCCTAACCCTAACCCTAACCCTAACCCTAACCCTAACCCTAACCCTAACCCTAACCCTAACCCTAACCCTAACCCTAACCCTAACCCTAACCCTAACCCTAACCCTAACCCTAACCCTAACCCTAACCCTAACCCTAACCCTAACCCTAACCCTAACCCTAACCCTAACCCTAACCCTAACCCTAACCCTAACCCTAACCCTAACCCTAACCCTAACCCTAACCCTAACCCTAACCCTAACCCTAACCCTAACCCTAACCCTAACCCTAACCCTAACCCTAACCCTAACCCTAACCCTAACCCTAACCCTAACCCTAACCCTAACCCTAACCCTAACCCTAACCCTAACCCTAACCCTAACCCTAACCCTAACCCTAACCCTAACCCTAACCCTAACCCTAACCCTAACCCTAACCCTAACCCTAACCCTAACCCTAACCCTAACCCTAACCCTAACCCTAACCCTAACCCTAACCCTAACCCTAACCCTAACCCTAACCCTAACCCTAACCCTAACCCTAACCCTAACCCTAACCCTAACCCTAACCCTAACCCTAACCCTAACCCTAACCCTAACCCTAACCCTAACCCTAACCCTAACCCTAACCCTAACCCTAACCCTAACCCTAACCCTAACCCTAACCCTAACCCTAACCCTAACCCTAACCCTAACCCTAACCCTAACCCTAACCCTAACCCTAACCCTAACCCTAACCCTAACCCTAACCCTAACCCTAACCCTAACCCTAACCCTAACCCTAACCCTAACCCTAACCCTAACCCTAACCCTAACCCTAACCCTAACCCTAACCCTAACCCTAACCCTAACCCTAACCCTAACCCTAACCCTAACCCTAACCCTAACCCTAACCCTAACCCTAACCCTAACCCTAACCCTAACCCTAACCCTAACCCTAACCCTAACCCTAACCCTAACCCTAACCCTAACCCTAACCCTAACCCTAACCCTAACCCTAACCCTAACCCTAACCCTAACCCTAACCCTAACCCTAACCCTAACCCTAACCCTAACCCTAACCCTAACCCTAACCCTAACCCTAACCCTAACCCTAACCCTAACCCTAACCCTAACCCTAACCCTAACCCTAACCCTAACCCTAACCCTAACCCTAACCCTAACCCTAACCCTAACCCTAACCCTAACCCTAACCCTAACCCTAACCCTAACCCTAACCCTAACCCTAACCCTAACCCTAACCCTAACCCTAACCCTAACCCTAACCCTAACCCTAACCCTAACCCTAACCCTAACCCTAACCCTAACCCTAACCCTAACCCTAACCCTAACCCTAACCCTAACCCTAACCCTAACCCTAACCCTAACCCTAACCCTAACCCTAACCCTAACCCTAACCCTAACCCTAACCCTAACCCTAACCCTAACCCTAACCCTAACCCTAACCCTAACCCTAACCCTAACCCTAACCCTAACCCTAACCCTAACCCTAACCCTAACCCTAACCCTAACCCTAACCCTAACCCTAACCCTAACCCTAACCCTAACCCTAACCCTAACCCTAACCCTAACCCTAACCCTAACCCTAACCCTAACCCTAACCCTAACCCTAACCCTAACCCTAACCCTAACCCTAACCCTAACCCTAACCCTAACCCTAACCCTAACCCTAACCCTAACCCTAACCCTAACCCTAACCCTAACCCTAACCCTAACCCTAACCCTAACCCTAACCCTAACCCTAACCCTAACCCTAACCCTAACCCTAACCCTAACCCTAACCCTAACCCTAACCCTAACCCTAACCCTAACCCTAACCCTAACCCTAACCCTAACCCTAACCCTAACCCTAACCCTAACCCTAACCCTAACCCTAACCCTAACCCTAACCCTAACCCTAACCCTAACCCTAACCCTAACCCTAACCCTAACCCTAACCCTAACCCTAACCCTAACCCTAACCCTAACCCTAACCCTAACCCTAACCCTAACCCTAACCCTAACCCTAACCCTAACCCTAACCCTAACCCTAACCCTAACCCTAACCCTAACCCTAACCCTAACCCTAACCCTAACCCTAACCCTAACCCTAACCCTAACCCTAACCCTAACCCTAACCCTAACCCTAACCCTAACCCTAACCCTAACCCTAACCCTAACCCTAACCCTAACCCTAACCCTAACCCTAACCCTAACCCTAACCCTAACCCTAACCCTAACCCTAACCCTAACCCTAACCCTAACCCTAACCCTAACCCTAACCCTAACCCTAACCCTAACCCTAACCCTAACCCTAACCCTAACCCTAACCCTAACCCTAACCCTAACCCTAACCCTAACCCTAACCCTAACCCTAACCCTAACCCTAACCCTAACCCTAACCCTAACCCTAACCCTAACCCTAACCCTAACCCTAACCCTAACCCTAACCCTAACCCTAACCCTAACCCTAACCCTAACCCTAACCCTAACCCTAACCCTAACCCTAACCCTAACCCTAACCCTAACCCTAACCCTAACCCTAACCCTAACCCTAACCCTAACCCTAACCCTAACCCTAACCCTAACCCTAACCCTAACCCTAACCCTAACCCTAACCCTAACCCTAACCCTAACCCTAACCCTAACCCTAACCCTAACCCTAACCCTAACCCTAACCCTAACCCTAACCCTAACCCTAACCCTAACCCTAACCCTAACCCTAACCCTAACCCTAACCCTAACCCTAACCCTAACCCTAACCCTAACCCTAACCCTAACCCTAACCCTAACCCTAACCCTAACCCTAACCCTAACCCTAACCCTAACCCTAACCCTAACCCTAACCCTAACCCTAACCCTAACCCTAACCCTAACCCTAACCCTAACCCTAACCCTAACCCTAACCCTAACCCTAACCCTAACCCTAACCCTAACCCTAACCCTAACCCTAACCCTAACCCTAACCCTAACCCTAACCCTAACCCTAACCCTAACCCTAACCCTAACCCTAACCCTAACCCTAACCCTAACCCTAACCCTAACCCTAACCCTAACCCTAACCCTAACCCTAACCCTAACCCTAACCCTAACCCTAACCCTAACCCTAACCCTAACCCTAACCCTAACCCTAACCCTAACCCTAACCCTAACCCTAACCCTAACCCTAACCCTAACCCTAACCCTAACCCTAACCCTAACCCTAACCCTAACCCTAACCCTAACCCTAACCCTAACCCTAACCCTAACCCTAACCCTAACCCTAACCCTAACCCTAACCCTAACCCTAACCCTAACCCTAACCCTAACCCTAACCCTAACCCTAACCCTAACCCTAACCCTAACCCTAACCCTAACCCTAACCCTAACCCTAACCCTAACCCTAACCCTAACCCTAACCCTAACCCTAACCCTAACCCTAACCCTAACCCTAACCCTAACCCTAACCCTAACCCTAACCCTAACCCTAACCCTAACCCTAACCCTAACCCTAACCCTAACCCTAACCCTAACCCTAACCCTAACCCTAACCCTAACCCTAACCCTAACCCTAACCCTAACCCTAACCCTAACCCTAACCCTAACCCTAACCCTAACCCTAACCCTAACCCTAACCCTAACCCTAACCCTAACCCTAACCCTAACCCTAACCCTAACCCTAACCCTAACCCTAACCCTAACCCTAACCCTAACCCTAACCCTAACCCTAACCCTAACCCTAACCCTAACCCTAACCCTAACCCTAACCCTAACCCTAACCCTAACCCTAACCCTAACCCTAACCCTAACCCTAACCCTAACCCTAACCCTAACCCTAACCCTAACCCTAACCCTAACCCTAACCCTAACCCTAACCCTAACCCTAACCCTAACCCTAACCCTAACCCTAACCCTAACCCTAACCCTAACCCTAACCCTAACCCTAACCCTAACCCTAACCCTAACCCTAACCCTAACCCTAACCCTAACCCTAACCCTAACCCTAACCCTAACCCTAACCCTAACCCTAACCCTAACCCTAACCCTAACCCTAACCCTAACCCTAACCCTAACCCTAACCCTAACCCTAACCCTAACCCTAACCCTAACCCTAACCCTAACCCTAACCCTAACCCTAACCCTAACCCTAACCCTAACCCTAACCCTAACCCTAACCCTAACCCTAACCCTAACCCTAACCCTAACCCTAACCCTAACCCTAACCCTAACCCTAACCCTAACCCTAACCCTAACCCTAACCCTAACCCTAACCCTAACCCTAACCCTAACCCTAACCCTAACCCTAACCCTAACCCTAACCCTAACCCTAACCCTAACCCTAACCCTAACCCTAACCCTAACCCTAACCCTAACCCTAACCCTAACCCTAACCCTAACCCTAACCCTAACCCTAACCCTAACCCTAACCCTAACCCTAACCCTAACCCTAACCCTAACCCTAACCCTAACCCTAACCCTAACCCTAACCCTAACCCTAACCCTAACCCTAACCCTAACCCTAACCCTAACCCTAACCCTAACCCTAACCCTAACCCTAACCCTAACCCTAACCCTAACCCTAACCCTAACCCTAACCCTAACCCTAACCCTAACCCTAACCCTAACCCTAACCCTAACCCTAACCCTAACCCTAACCCTAACCCTAACCCTAACCCTAACCCTAACCCTAACCCTAACCCTAACCCTAACCCTAACCCTAACCCTAACCCTAACCCTAACCCTAACCCTAACCCTAACCCTAACCCTAACCCTAACCCTAACCCTAACCCTAACCCTAACCCTAACCCTAACCCTAACCCTAACCCTAACCCTAACCCTAACCCTAACCCTAACCCTAACCCTAACCCTAACCCTAACCCTAACCCTAACCCTAACCCTAACCCTAACCCTAACCCTAACCCTAACCCTAACCCTAACCCTAACCCTAACCCTAACCCTAACCCTAACCCTAACCCTAACCCTAACCCTAACCCTAACCCTAACCCTAACCCTAACCCTAACCCTAACCCTAACCCTAACCCTAACCCTAACCCTAACCCTAACCCTAACCCTAACCCTAACCCTAACCCTAACCCTAACCCTAACCCTAACCCTAACCCTAACCCTAACCCTAACCCTAACCCTAACCCTAACCCTAACCCTAACCCTAACCCTAACCCTAACCCTAACCCTAACCCTAACCCTAACCCTAACCCTAACCCTAACCCTAACCCTAACCCTAACCCTAACCCTAACCCTAACCCTAACCCTAACCCTAACCCTAACCCTAACCCTAACCCTAACCCTAACCCTAACCCTAACCCTAACCCTAACCCTAACCCTAACCCTAACCCTAACCCTAACCCTAACCCTAACCCTAACCCTAACCCTAACCCTAACCCTAACCCTAACCCTAACCCTAACCCTAACCCTAACCCTAACCCTAACCCTAACCCTAACCCTAACCCTAACCCTAACCCTAACCCTAACCCTAACCCTAACCCTAACCCTAACCCTAACCCTAACCCTAACCCTAACCCTAACCCTAACCCTAACCCTAACCCTAACCCTAACCCTAACCCTAACCCTAACCCTAACCCTAACCCTAACCCTAACCCTAACCCTAACCCTAACCCTAACCCTAACCCTAACCCTAACCCTAACCCTAACCCTAACCCTAACCCTAACCCTAACCCTAACCCTAACCCTAACCCTAACCCTAACCCTAACCCTAACCCTAACCCTAACCCTAACCCTAACCCTAACCCTAACCCTAACCCTAACCCTAACCCTAACCCTAACCCTAACCCTAACCCTAACCCTAACCCTAACCCTAACCCTAACCCTAACCCTAACCCTAACCCTAACCCTAACCCTAACCCTAACCCTAACCCTAACCCTAACCCTAACCCTAACCCTAACCCTAACCCTAACCCTAACCCTAACCCTAACCCTAACCCTAACCCTAACCCTAACCCTAACCCTAACCCTAACCCTAACCCTAACCCTAACCCTAACCCTAACCCTAACCCTAACCCTAACCCTAACCCTAACCCTAACCCTAACCCTAACCCTAACCCTAACCCTAACCCTAACCCTAACCCTAACCCTAACCCTAACCCTAACCCTAACCCTAACCCTAACCCTAACCCTAACCCTAACCCTAACCCTAACCCTAACCCTAACCCTAACCCTAACCCTAACCCTAACCCTAACCCTAACCCTAACCCTAACCCTAACCCTAACCCTAACCCTAACCCTAACCCTAACCCTAACCCTAACCCTAACCCTAACCCTAACCCTAACCCTAACCCTAACCCTAACCCTAACCCTAACCCTAACCCTAACCCTAACCCTAACCCTAACCCTAACCCTAACCCTAACCCTAACCCTAACCCTAACCCTAACCCTAACCCTAACCCTAACCCTAACCCTAACCCTAACCCTAACCCTAACCCTAACCCTAACCCTAACCCTAACCCTAACCCTAACCCTAACCCTAACCCTAACCCTAACCCTAACCCTAACCCTAACCCTAACCCTAACCCTAACCCTAACCCTAACCCTAACCCTAACCCTAACCCTAACCCTAACCCTAACCCTAACCCTAACCCTAACCCTAACCCTAACCCTAACCCTAACCCTAACCCTAACCCTAACCCTAACCCTAACCCTAACCCTAACCCTAACCCTAACCCTAACCCTAACCCTAACCCTAACCCTAACCCTAACCCTAACCCTAACCCTAACCCTAACCCTAACCCTAACCCTAACCCTAACCCTAACCCTAACCCTAACCCTAACCCTAACCCTAACCCTAACCCTAACCCTAACCCTAACCCTAACCCTAACCCTAACCCTAACCCTAACCCTAACCCTAACCCTAACCCTAACCCTAACCCTAACCCTAACCCTAACCCTAACCCTAACCCTAACCCTAACCCTAACCCTAACCCTAACCCTAACCCTAACCCTAACCCTAACCCTAACCCTAACCCTAACCCTAACCCTAACCCTAACCCTAACCCTAACCCTAACCCTAACCCTAACCCTAACCCTAACCCTAACCCTAACCCTAACCCTAACCCTAACCCTAACCCTAACCCTAACCCTAACCCTAACCCTAACCCTAACCCTAACCCTAACCCTAACCCTAACCCTAACCCTAACCCTAACCCTAACCCTAACCCTAACCCTAACCCTAACCCTAACCCTAACCCTAACCCTAACCCTAACCCTAACCCTAACCCTAACCCTAACCCTAACCCTAACCCTAACCCTAACCCTAACCCTAACCCTAACCCTAACCCTAACCCTAACCCTAACCCTAACCCTAACCCTAACCCTAACCCTAACCCTAACCCTAACCCTAACCCTAACCCTAACCCTAACCCTAACCCTAACCCTAACCCTAACCCTAACCCTAACCCTAACCCTAACCCTAACCCTAACCCTAACCCTAACCCTAACCCTAACCCTAACCCTAACCCTAACCCTAACCCTAACCCTAACCCTAACCCTAACCCTAACCCTAACCCTAACCCTAACCCTAACCCTAACCCTAACCCTAACCCTAACCCTAACCCTAACCCTAACCCTAACCCTAACCCTAACCCTAACCCTAACCCTAACCCTAACCCTAACCCTAACCCTAACCCTAACCCTAACCCTAACCCTAACCCTAACCCTAACCCTAACCCTAACCCTAACCCTAACCCTAACCCTAACCCTAACCCTAACCCTAACCCTAACCCTAACCCTAACCCTAACCCTAACCCTAACCCTAACCCTAACCCTAACCCTAACCCTAACCCTAACCCTAACCCTAACCCTAACCCTAACCCTAACCCTAACCCTAACCCTAACCCTAACCCTAACCCTAACCCTAACCCTAACCCTAACCCTAACCCTAACCCTAACCCTAACCCTAACCCTAACCCTAACCCTAACCCTAACCCTAACCCTAACCCTAACCCTAACCCTAACCCTAACCCTAACCCTAACCCTAACCCTAACCCTAACCCTAACCCTAACCCTAACCCTAACCCTAACCCTAACCCTAACCCTAACCCTAACCCTAACCCTAACCCTAACCCTAACCCTAACCCTAACCCTAACCCTAACCCTAACCCTAACCCTAACCCTAACCCTAACCCTAACCCTAACCCTAACCCTAACCCTAACCCTAACCCTAACCCTAACCCTAACCCTAACCCTAACCCTAACCCTAACCCTAACCCTAACCCTAACCCTAACCCTAACCCTAACCCTAACCCTAACCCTAACCCTAACCCTAACCCTAACCCTAACCCTAACCCTAACCCTAACCCTAACCCTAACCCTAACCCTAACCCTAACCCTAACCCTAACCCTAACCCTAACCCTAACCCTAACCCTAACCCTAACCCTAACCCTAACCCTAACCCTAACCCTAACCCTAACCCTAACCCTAACCCTAACCCTAACCCTAACCCTAACCCTAACCCTAACCCTAACCCTAACCCTAACCCTAACCCTAACCCTAACCCTAACCCTAACCCTAACCCTAACCCTAACCCTAACCCTAACCCTAACCCTAACCCTAACCCTAACCCTAACCCTAACCCTAACCCTAACCCTAACCCTAACCCTAACCCTAACCCTAACCCTAACCCTAACCCTAACCCTAACCCTAACCCTAACCCTAACCCTAACCCTAACCCTAACCCTAACCCTAACCCTAACCCTAACCCTAACCCTAACCCTAACCCTAACCCTAACCCTAACCCTAACCCTAACCCTAACCCTAACCCTAACCCTAACCCTAACCCTAACCCTAACCCTAACCCTAACCCTAACCCTAACCCTAACCCTAACCCTAACCCTAACCCTAACCCTAACCCTAACCCTAACCCTAACCCTAACCCTAACCCTAACCCTAACCCTAACCCTAACCCTAACCCTAACCCTAACCCTAACCCTAACCCTAACCCTAACCCTAACCCTAACCCTAACCCTAACCCTAACCCTAACCCTAACCCTAACCCTAACCCTAACCCTAACCCTAACCCTAACCCTAACCCTAACCCTAACCCTAACCCTAACCCTAACCCTAACCCTAACCCTAACCCTAACCCTAACCCTAACCCTAACCCTAACCCTAACCCTAACCCTAACCCTAACCCTAACCCTAACCCTAACCCTAACCCTAACCCTAACCCTAACCCTAACCCTAACCCTAACCCTAACCCTAACCCTAACCCTAACCCTAACCCTAACCCTAACCCTAACCCTAACCCTAACCCTAACCCTAACCCTAACCCTAACCCTAACCCTAACCCTAACCCTAACCCTAACCCTAACCCTAACCCTAACCCTAACCCTAACCCTAACCCTAACCCTAACCCTAACCCTAACCCTAACCCTAACCCTAACCCTAACCCTAACCCTAACCCTAACCCTAACCCTAACCCTAACCCTAACCCTAACCCTAACCCTAACCCTAACCCTAACCCTAACCCTAACCCTAACCCTAACCCTAACCCTAACCCTAACCCTAACCCTAACCCTAACCCTAACCCTAACCCTAACCCTAACCCTAACCCTAACCCTAACCCTAACCCTAACCCTAACCCTAACCCTAACCCTAACCCTAACCCTAACCCTAACCCTAACCCTAACCCTAACCCTAACCCTAACCCTAACCCTAACCCTAACCCTAACCCTAACCCTAACCCTAACCCTAACCCTAACCCTAACCCTAACCCTAACCCTAACCCTAACCCTAACCCTAACCCTAACCCTAACCCTAACCCTAACCCTAACCCTAACCCTAACCCTAACCCTAACCCTAACCCTAACCCTAACCCTAACCCTAACCCTAACCCTAACCCTAACCCTAACCCTAACCCTAACCCTAACCCTAACCCTAACCCTAACCCTAACCCTAACCCTAACCCTAACCCTAACCCTAACCCTAACCCTAACCCTAACCCTAACCCTAACCCTAACCCTAACCCTAACCCTAACCCTAACCCTAACCCTAACCCTAACCCTAACCCTAACCCTAACCCTAACCCTAACCCTAACCCTAACCCTAACCCTAACCCTAACCCTAACCCTAACCCTAACCCTAACCCTAACCCTAACCCTAACCCTAACCCTAACCCTAACCCTAACCCTAACCCTAACCCTAACCCTAACCCTAACCCTAACCCTAACCCTAACCCTAACCCTAACCCTAACCCTAACCCTAACCCTAACCCTAACCCTAACCCTAACCCTAACCCTAACCCTAACCCTAACCCTAACCCTAACCCTAACCCTAACCCTAACCCTAACCCTAACCCTAACCCTAACCCTAACCCTAACCCTAACCCTAACCCTAACCCTAACCCTAACCCTAACCCTAACCCTAACCCTAACCCTAACCCTAACCCTAACCCTAACCCTAACCCTAACCCTAACCCTAACCCTAACCCTAACCCTAACCCTAACCCTAACCCTAACCCTAACCCTAACCCTAACCCTAACCCTAACCCTAACCCTAACCCTAACCCTAACCCTAACCCTAACCCTAACCCTAACCCTAACCCTAACCCTAACCCTAACCCTAACCCTAACCCTAACCCTAACCCTAACCCTAACCCTAACCCTAACCCTAACCCTAACCCTAACCCTAACCCTAACCCTAACCCTAACCCTAACCCTAACCCTAACCCTAACCCTAACCCTAACCCTAACCCTAACCCTAACCCTAACCCTAACCCTAACCCTAACCCTAACCCTAACCCTAACCCTAACCCTAACCCTAACCCTAACCCTAACCCTAACCCTAACCCTAACCCTAACCCTAACCCTAACCCTAACCCTAACCCTAACCCTAACCCTAACCCTAACCCTAACCCTAACCCTAACCCTAACCCTAACCCTAACCCTAACCCTAACCCTAACCCTAACCCTAACCCTAACCCTAACCCTAACCCTAACCCTAACCCTAACCCTAACCCTAACCCTAACCCTAACCCTAACCCTAACCCTAACCCTAACCCTAACCCTAACCCTAACCCTAACCCTAACCCTAACCCTAACCCTAACCCTAACCCTAACCCTAACCCTAACCCTAACCCTAACCCTAACCCTAACCCTAACCCTAACCCTAACCCTAACCCTAACCCTAACCCTAACCCTAACCCTAACCCTAACCCTAACCCTAACCCTAACCCTAACCCTAACCCTAACCCTAACCCTAACCCTAACCCTAACCCTAACCCTAACCCTAACCCTAACCCTAACCCTAACCCTAACCCTAACCCTAACCCTAACCCTAACCCTAACCCTAACCCTAACCCTAACCCTAACCCTAACCCTAACCCTAACCCTAACCCTAACCCTAACCCTAACCCTAACCCTAACCCTAACCCTAACCCTAACCCTAACCCTAACCCTAACCCTAACCCTAACCCTAACCCTAACCCTAACCCTAACCCTAACCCTAACCCTAACCCTAACCCTAACCCTAACCCTAACCCTAACCCTAACCCTAACCCTAACCCTAACCCTAACCCTAACCCTAACCCTAACCCTAACCCTAACCCTAACCCTAACCCTAACCCTAACCCTAACCCTAACCCTAACCCTAACCCTAACCCTAACCCTAACCCTAACCCTAACCCTAACCCTAACCCTAACCCTAACCCTAACCCTAACCCTAACCCTAACCCTAACCCTAACCCTAACCCTAACCCTAACCCTAACCCTAACCCTAACCCTAACCCTAACCCTAACCCTAACCCTAACCCTAACCCTAACCCTAACCCTAACCCTAACCCTAACCCTAACCCTAACCCTAACCCTAACCCTAACCCTAACCCTAACCCTAACCCTAACCCTAACCCTAACCCTAACCCTAACCCTAACCCTAACCCTAACCCTAACCCTAACCCTAACCCTAACCCTAACCCTAACCCTAACCCTAACCCTAACCCTAACCCTAACCCTAACCCTAACCCTAACCCTAACCCTAACCCTAACCCTAACCCTAACCCTAACCCTAACCCTAACCCTAACCCTAACCCTAACCCTAACCCTAACCCTAACCCTAACCCTAACCCTAACCCTAACCCTAACCCTAACCCTAACCCTAACCCTAACCCTAACCCTAACCCTAACCCTAACCCTAACCCTAACCCTAACCCTAACCCTAACCCTAACCCTAACCCTAACCCTAACCCTAACCCTAACCCTAACCCTAACCCTAACCCTAACCCTAACCCTAACCCTAACCCTAACCCTAACCCTAACCCTAACCCTAACCCTAACCCTAACCCTAACCCTAACCCTAACCCTAACCCTAACCCTAACCCTAACCCTAACCCTAACCCTAACCCTAACCCTAACCCTAACCCTAACCCTAACCCTAACCCTAACCCTAACCCTAACCCTAACCCTAACCCTAACCCTAACCCTAACCCTAACCCTAACCCTAACCCTAACCCTAACCCTAACCCTAACCCTAACCCTAACCCTAACCCTAACCCTAACCCTAACCCTAACCCTAACCCTAACCCTAACCCTAACCCTAACCCTAACCCTAACCCTAACCCTAACCCTAACCCTAACCCTAACCCTAACCCTAACCCTAACCCTAACCCTAACCCTAACCCTAACCCTAACCCTAACCCTAACCCTAACCCTAACCCTAACCCTAACCCTAACCCTAACCCTAACCCTAACCCTAACCCTAACCCTAACCCTAACCCTAACCCTAACCCTAACCCTAACCCTAACCCTAACCCTAACCCTAACCCTAACCCTAACCCTAACCCTAACCCTAACCCTAACCCTAACCCTAACCCTAACCCTAACCCTAACCCTAACCCTAACCCTAACCCTAACCCTAACCCTAACCCTAACCCTAACCCTAACCCTAACCCTAACCCTAACCCTAACCCTAACCCTAACCCTAACCCTAACCCTAACCCTAACCCTAACCCTAACCCTAACCCTAACCCTAACCCTAACCCTAACCCTAACCCTAACCCTAACCCTAACCCTAACCCTAACCCTAACCCTAACCCTAACCCTAACCCTAACCCTAACCCTAACCCTAACCCTAACCCTAACCCTAACCCTAACCCTAACCCTAACCCTAACCCTAACCCTAACCCTAACCCTAACCCTAACCCTAACCCTAACCCTAACCCTAACCCTAACCCTAACCCTAACCCTAACCCTAACCCTAACCCTAACCCTAACCCTAACCCTAACCCTAACCCTAACCCTAACCCTAACCCTAACCCTAACCCTAACCCTAACCCTAACCCTAACCCTAACCCTAACCCTAACCCTAACCCTAACCCTAACCCTAACCCTAACCCTAACCCTAACCCTAACCCTAACCCTAACCCTAACCCTAACCCTAACCCTAACCCTAACCCTAACCCTAACCCTAACCCTAACCCTAACCCTAACCCTAACCCTAACCCTAACCCTAACCCTAACCCTAACCCTAACCCTAACCCTAACCCTAACCCTAACCCTAACCCTAACCCTAACCCTAACCCTAACCCTAACCCTAACCCTAACCCTAACCCTAACCCTAACCCTAACCCTAACCCTAACCCTAACCCTAACCCTAACCCTAACCCTAACCCTAACCCTAACCCTAACCCTAACCCTAACCCTAACCCTAACCCTAACCCTAACCCTAACCCTAACCCTAACCCTAACCCTAACCCTAACCCTAACCCTAACCCTAACCCTAACCCTAACCCTAACCCTAACCCTAACCCTAACCCTAACCCTAACCCTAACCCTAACCCTAACCCTAACCCTAACCCTAACCCTAACCCTAACCCTAACCCTAACCCTAACCCTAACCCTAACCCTAACCCTAACCCTAACCCTAACCCTAACCCTAACCCTAACCCTAACCCTAACCCTAACCCTAACCCTAACCCTAACCCTAACCCTAACCCTAACCCTAACCCTAACCCTAACCCTAACCCTAACCCTAACCCTAACCCTAACCCTAACCCTAACCCTAACCCTAACCCTAACCCTAACCCTAACCCTAACCCTAACCCTAACCCTAACCCTAACCCTAACCCTAACCCTAACCCTAACCCTAACCCTAACCCTAACCCTAACCCTAACCCTAACCCTAACCCTAACCCTAACCCTAACCCTAACCCTAACCCTAACCCTAACCCTAACCCTAACCCTAACCCTAACCCTAACCCTAACCCTAACCCTAACCCTAACCCTAACCCTAACCCTAACCCTAACCCTAACCCTAACCCTAACCCTAACCCTAACCCTAACCCTAACCCTAACCCTAACCCTAACCCTAACCCTAACCCTAACCCTAACCCTAACCCTAACCCTAACCCTAACCCTAACCCTAACCCTAACCCTAACCCTAACCCTAACCCTAACCCTAACCCTAACCCTAACCCTAACCCTAACCCTAACCCTAACCCTAACCCTAACCCTAACCCTAACCCTAACCCTAACCCTAACCCTAACCCTAACCCTAACCCTAACCCTAACCCTAACCCTAACCCTAACCCTAACCCTAACCCTAACCCTAACCCTAACCCTAACCCTAACCCTAACCCTAACCCTAACCCTAACCCTAACCCTAACCCTAACCCTAACCCTAACCCTAACCCTAACCCTAACCCTAACCCTAACCCTAACCCTAACCCTAACCCTAACCCTAACCCTAACCCTAACCCTAACCCTAACCCTAACCCTAACCCTAACCCTAACCCTAACCCTAACCCTAACCCTAACCCTAACCCTAACCCTAACCCTAACCCTAACCCTAACCCTAACCCTAACCCTAACCCTAACCCTAACCCTAACCCTAACCCTAACCCTAACCCTAACCCTAACCCTAACCCTAACCCTAACCCTAACCCTAACCCTAACCCTAACCCTAACCCTAACCCTAACCCTAACCCTAACCCTAACCCTAACCCTAACCCTAACCCTAACCCTAACCCTAACCCTAACCCTAACCCTAACCCTAACCCTAACCCTAACCCTAACCCTAACCCTAACCCTAACCCTAACCCTAACCCTAACCCTAACCCTAACCCTAACCCTAACCCTAACCCTAACCCTAACCCTAACCCTAACCCTAACCCTAACCCTAACCCTAACCCTAACCCTAACCCTAACCCTAACCCTAACCCTAACCCTAACCCTAACCCTAACCCTAACCCTAACCCTAACCCTAACCCTAACCCTAACCCTAACCCTAACCCTAACCCTAACCCTAACCCTAACCCTAACCCTAACCCTAACCCTAACCCTAACCCTAACCCTAACCCTAACCCTAACCCTAACCCTAACCCTAACCCTAACCCTAACCCTAACCCTAACCCTAACCCTAACCCTAACCCTAACCCTAACCCTAACCCTAACCCTAACCCTAACCCTAACCCTAACCCTAACCCTAACCCTAACCCTAACCCTAACCCTAACCCTAACCCTAACCCTAACCCTAACCCTAACCCTAACCCTAACCCTAACCCTAACCCTAACCCTAACCCTAACCCTAACCCTAACCCTAACCCTAACCCTAACCCTAACCCTAACCCTAACCCTAACCCTAACCCTAACCCTAACCCTAACCCTAACCCTAACCCTAACCCTAACCCTAACCCTAACCCTAACCCTAACCCTAACCCTAACCCTAACCCTAACCCTAACCCTAACCCTAACCCTAACCCTAACCCTAACCCTAACCCTAACCCTAACCCTAACCCTAACCCTAACCCTAACCCTAACCCTAACCCTAACCCTAACCCTAACCCTAACCCTAACCCTAACCCTAACCCTAACCCTAACCCTAACCCTAACCCTAACCCTAACCCTAACCCTAACCCTAACCCTAACCCTAACCCTAACCCTAACCCTAACCCTAACCCTAACCCTAACCCTAACCCTAACCCTAACCCTAACCCTAACCCTAACCCTAACCCTAACCCTAACCCTAACCCTAACCCTAACCCTAACCCTAACCCTAACCCTAACCCTAACCCTAACCCTAACCCTAACCCTAACCCTAACCCTAACCCTAACCCTAACCCTAACCCTAACCCTAACCCTAACCCTAACCCTAACCCTAACCCTAACCCTAACCCTAACCCTAACCCTAACCCTAACCCTAACCCTAACCCTAACCCTAACCCTAACCCTAACCCTAACCCTAACCCTAACCCTAACCCTAACCCTAACCCTAACCCTAACCCTAACCCTAACCCTAACCCTAACCCTAACCCTAACCCTAACCCTAACCCTAACCCTAACCCTAACCCTAACCCTAACCCTAACCCTAACCCTAACCCTAACCCTAACCCTAACCCTAACCCTAACCCTAACCCTAACCCTAACCCTAACCCTAACCCTAACCCTAACCCTAACCCTAACCCTAACCCTAACCCTAACCCTAACCCTAACCCTAACCCTAACCCTAACCCTAACCCTAACCCTAACCCTAACCCTAACCCTAACCCTAACCCTAACCCTAACCCTAACCCTAACCCTAACCCTAACCCTAACCCTAACCCTAACCCTAACCCTAACCCTAACCCTAACCCTAACCCTAACCCTAACCCTAACCCTAACCCTAACCCTAACCCTAACCCTAACCCTAACCCTAACCCTAACCCTAACCCTAACCCTAACCCTAACCCTAACCCTAACCCTAACCCTAACCCTAACCCTAACCCTAACCCTAACCCTAACCCTAACCCTAACCCTAACCCTAACCCTAACCCTAACCCTAACCCTAACCCTAACCCTAACCCTAACCCTAACCCTAACCCTAACCCTAACCCTAACCCTAACCCTAACCCTAACCCTAACCCTAACCCTAACCCTAACCCTAACCCTAACCCTAACCCTAACCCTAACCCTAACCCTAACCCTAACCCTAACCCTAACCCTAACCCTAACCCTAACCCTAACCCTAACCCTAACCCTAACCCTAACCCTAACCCTAACCCTAACCCTAACCCTAACCCTAACCCTAACCCTAACCCTAACCCTAACCCTAACCCTAACCCTAACCCTAACCCTAACCCTAACCCTAACCCTAACCCTAACCCTAACCCTAACCCTAACCCTAACCCTAACCCTAACCCTAACCCTAACCCTAACCCTAACCCTAACCCTAACCCTAACCCTAACCCTAACCCTAACCCTAACCCTAACCCTAACCCTAACCCTAACCCTAACCCTAACCCTAACCCTAACCCTAACCCTAACCCTAACCCTAACCCTAACCCTAACCCTAACCCTAACCCTAACCCTAACCCTAACCCTAACCCTAACCCTAACCCTAACCCTAACCCTAACCCTAACCCTAACCCTAACCCTAACCCTAACCCTAACCCTAACCCTAACCCTAACCCTAACCCTAACCCTAACCCTAACCCTAACCCTAACCCTAACCCTAACCCTAACCCTAACCCTAACCCTAACCCTAACCCTAACCCTAACCCTAACCCTAACCCTAACCCTAACCCTAACCCTAACCCTAACCCTAACCCTAACCCTAACCCTAACCCTAACCCTAACCCTAACCCTAACCCTAACCCTAACCCTAACCCTAACCCTAACCCTAACCCTAACCCTAACCCTAACCCTAACCCTAACCCTAACCCTAACCCTAACCCTAACCCTAACCCTAACCCTAACCCTAACCCTAACCCTAACCCTAACCCTAACCCTAACCCTAACCCTAACCCTAACCCTAACCCTAACCCTAACCCTAACCCTAACCCTAACCCTAACCCTAACCCTAACCCTAACCCTAACCCTAACCCTAACCCTAACCCTAACCCTAACCCTAACCCTAACCCTAACCCTAACCCTAACCCTAACCCTAACCCTAACCCTAACCCTAACCCTAACCCTAACCCTAACCCTAACCCTAACCCTAACCCTAACCCTAACCCTAACCCTAACCCTAACCCTAACCCTAACCCTAACCCTAACCCTAACCCTAACCCTAACCCTAACCCTAACCCTAACCCTAACCCTAACCCTAACCCTAACCCTAACCCTAACCCTAACCCTAACCCTAACCCTAACCCTAACCCTAACCCTAACCCTAACCCTAACCCTAACCCTAACCCTAACCCTAACCCTAACCCTAACCCTAACCCTAACCCTAACCCTAACCCTAACCCTAACCCTAACCCTAACCCTAACCCTAACCCTAACCCTAACCCTAACCCTAACCCTAACCCTAACCCTAACCCTAACCCTAACCCTAACCCTAACCCTAACCCTAACCCTAACCCTAACCCTAACCCTAACCCTAACCCTAACCCTAACCCTAACCCTAACCCTAACCCTAACCCTAACCCTAACCCTAACCCTAACCCTAACCCTAACCCTAACCCTAACCCTAACCCTAACCCTAACCCTAACCCTAACCCTAACCCTAACCCTAACCCTAACCCTAACCCTAACCCTAACCCTAACCCTAACCCTAACCCTAACCCTAACCCTAACCCTAACCCTAACCCTAACCCTAACCCTAACCCTAACCCTAACCCTAACCCTAACCCTAACCCTAACCCTAACCCTAACCCTAACCCTAACCCTAACCCTAACCCTAACCCTAACCCTAACCCTAACCCTAACCCTAACCCTAACCCTAACCCTAACCCTAACCCTAACCCTAACCCTAACCCTAACCCTAACCCTAACCCTAACCCTAACCCTAACCCTAACCCTAACCCTAACCCTAACCCTAACCCTAACCCTAACCCTAACCCTAACCCTAACCCTAACCCTAACCCTAACCCTAACCCTAACCCTAACCCTAACCCTAACCCTAACCCTAACCCTAACCCTAACCCTAACCCTAACCCTAACCCTAACCCTAACCCTAACCCTAACCCTAACCCTAACCCTAACCCTAACCCTAACCCTAACCCTAACCCTAACCCTAACCCTAACCCTAACCCTAACCCTAACCCTAACCCTAACCCTAACCCTAACCCTAACCCTAACCCTAACCCTAACCCTAACCCTAACCCTAACCCTAACCCTAACCCTAACCCTAACCCTAACCCTAACCCTAACCCTAACCCTAACCCTAACCCTAACCCTAACCCTAACCCTAACCCTAACCCTAACCCTAACCCTAACCCTAACCCTAACCCTAACCCTAACCCTAACCCTAACCCTAACCCTAACCCTAACCCTAACCCTAACCCTAACCCTAACCCTAACCCTAACCCTAACCCTAACCCTAACCCTAACCCTAACCCTAACCCTAACCCTAACCCTAACCCTAACCCTAACCCTAACCCTAACCCTAACCCTAACCCTAACCCTAACCCTAACCCTAACCCTAACCCTAACCCTAACCCTAACCCTAACCCTAACCCTAACCCTAACCCTAACCCTAACCCTAACCCTAACCCTAACCCTAACCCTAACCCTAACCCTAACCCTAACCCTAACCCTAACCCTAACCCTAACCCTAACCCTAACCCTAACCCTAACCCTAACCCTAACCCTAACCCTAACCCTAACCCTAACCCTAACCCTAACCCTAACCCTAACCCTAACCCTAACCCTAACCCTAACCCTAACCCTAACCCTAACCCTAACCCTAACCCTAACCCTAACCCTAACCCTAACCCTAACCCTAACCCTAACCCTAACCCTAACCCTAACCCTAACCCTAACCCTAACCCTAACCCTAACCCTAACCCTAACCCTAACCCTAACCCTAACCCTAACCCTAACCCTAACCCTAACCCTAACCCTAACCCTAACCCTAACCCTAACCCTAACCCTAACCCTAACCCTAACCCTAACCCTAACCCTAACCCTAACCCTAACCCTAACCCTAACCCTAACCCTAACCCTAACCCTAACCCTAACCCTAACCCTAACCCTAACCCTAACCCTAACCCTAACCCTAACCCTAACCCTAACCCTAACCCTAACCCTAACCCTAACCCTAACCCTAACCCTAACCCTAACCCTAACCCTAACCCTAACCCTAACCCTAACCCTAACCCTAACCCTAACCCTAACCCTAACCCTAACCCTAACCCTAACCCTAACCCTAACCCTAACCCTAACCCTAACCCTAACCCTAACCCTAACCCTAACCCTAACCCTAACCCTAACCCTAACCCTAACCCTAACCCTAACCCTAACCCTAACCCTAACCCTAACCCTAACCCTAACCCTAACCCTAACCCTAACCCTAACCCTAACCCTAACCCTAACCCTAACCCTAACCCTAACCCTAACCCTAACCCTAACCCTAACCCTAACCCTAACCCTAACCCTAACCCTAACCCTAACCCTAACCCTAACCCTAACCCTAACCCTAACCCTAACCCTAACCCTAACCCTAACCCTAACCCTAACCCTAACCCTAACCCTAACCCTAACCCTAACCCTAACCCTAACCCTAACCCTAACCCTAACCCTAACCCTAACCCTAACCCTAACCCTAACCCTAACCCTAACCCTAACCCTAACCCTAACCCTAACCCTAACCCTAACCCTAACCCTAACCCTAACCCTAACCCTAACCCTAACCCTAACCCTAACCCTAACCCTAACCCTAACCCTAACCCTAACCCTAACCCTAACCCTAACCCTAACCCTAACCCTAACCCTAACCCTAACCCTAACCCTAACCCTAACCCTAACCCTAACCCTAACCCTAACCCTAACCCTAACCCTAACCCTAACCCTAACCCTAACCCTAACCCTAACCCTAACCCTAACCCTAACCCTAACCCTAACCCTAACCCTAACCCTAACCCTAACCCTAACCCTAACCCTAACCCTAACCCTAACCCTAACCCTAACCCTAACCCTAACCCTAACCCTAACCCTAACCCTAACCCTAACCCTAACCCTAACCCTAACCCTAACCCTAACCCTAACCCTAACCCTAACCCTAACCCTAACCCTAACCCTAACCCTAACCCTAACCCTAACCCTAACCCTAACCCTAACCCTAACCCTAACCCTAACCCTAACCCTAACCCTAACCCTAACCCTAACCCTAACCCTAACCCTAACCCTAACCCTAACCCTAACCCTAACCCTAACCCTAACCCTAACCCTAACCCTAACCCTAACCCTAACCCTAACCCTAACCCTAACCCTAACCCTAACCCTAACCCTAACCCTAACCCTAACCCTAACCCTAACCCTAACCCTAACCCTAACCCTAACCCTAACCCTAACCCTAACCCTAACCCTAACCCTAACCCTAACCCTAACCCTAACCCTAACCCTAACCCTAACCCTAACCCTAACCCTAACCCTAACCCTAACCCTAACCCTAACCCTAACCCTAACCCTAACCCTAACCCTAACCCTAACCCTAACCCTAACCCTAACCCTAACCCTAACCCTAACCCTAACCCTAACCCTAACCCTAACCCTAACCCTAACCCTAACCCTAACCCTAACCCTAACCCTAACCCTAACCCTAACCCTAACCCTAACCCTAACCCTAACCCTAACCCTAACCCTAACCCTAACCCTAACCCTAACCCTAACCCTAACCCTAACCCTAACCCTAACCCTAACCCTAACCCTAACCCTAACCCTAACCCTAACCCTAACCCTAACCCTAACCCTAACCCTAACCCTAACCCTAACCCTAACCCTAACCCTAACCCTAACCCTAACCCTAACCCTAACCCTAACCCTAACCCTAACCCTAACCCTAACCCTA
Organism: Heloderma suspectum; assembly: GCF_057233095.1. Classification (NCBI taxonomy): domain Eukaryota; kingdom Metazoa; phylum Chordata; class Lepidosauria; order Squamata; family Helodermatidae; genus Heloderma; species Heloderma suspectum. The sequence continues at coordinate 32,101,667 of NC_139472.1, read as the reverse complement.
ACCCTAACCCTAACCCTAACCCTAACCCTAACCCTAACCCTAACCCTAACCCTAACCCTAACCCTAACCCTAACCCTAACCCTAACCCTAACCCTAACCCTAACCCTAACCCTAACCCTAACCCTAACCCTAACCCTAACCCTAACCCTAACCCTAACCCTAACCCTAACCCTAACCCTAACCCTAACCCTAACCCTAACCCTAACCCTAACCCTAACCCTAACCCTAACCCTAACCCTAACCCTAACCCTAACCCTAACCCTAACCCTAACCCTAACCCTAACCCTAACCCTAACCCTAACCCTAACCCTAACCCTAACCCTAACCCTAACCCTAACCCTAACCCTAACCCTAACCCTAACCCTAACCCTAACCCTAACCCTAACCCTAACCCTAACCCTAACCCTAACCCTAACCCTAACCCTAACCCTAACCCTAACCCTAACCCTAACCCTAACCCTAACCCTAACCCTAACCCTAACCCTAACCCTAACCCTAACCCTAACCCTAACCCTAACCCTAACCCTAACCCTAACCCTAACCCTAACCCTAACCCTAACCCTAACCCTAACCCTAACCCTAACCCTAACCCTAACCCTAACCCTAACCCTAACCCTAACCCTAACCCTAACCCTAACCCTAACCCTAACCCTAACCCTAACCCTAACCCTAACCCTAACCCTAACCCTAACCCTAACCCTAACCCTAACCCTAACCCTAACCCTAACCCTAACCCTAACCCTAACCCTAACCCTAACCCTAACCCTAACCCTAACCCTAACCCTAACCCTAACCCTAACCCTAACCCTAACCCTAACCCTAACCCTAACCCTAACCCTAACCCTAACCCTAACCCTAACCCTAACCCTAACCCTAACCCTAACCCTAACCCTAACCCTAACCCTAACCCTAACCCTAACCCTAACCCTAACCCTAACCCTAACCCTAACCCTAACCCTAACCCTAACCCTAACCCTAACCCTAACCCTAACCCTAACCCTAACCCTAACCCTAACCCTAACCCTAACCCTAACCCTAACCCTAACCCTAACCCTAACCCTAACCCTAACCCTAACCCTAACCCTAACCCTAACCCTAACCCTAACCCTAACCCTAACCCTAACCCTAACCCTAACCCTAACCCTAACCCTAACCCTAACCCTAACCCTAACCCTAACCCTAACCCTAACCCTAACCCTAACCCTAACCCTAACCCTAACCCTAACCCTAACCCTAACCCTAACCCTAACCCTAACCCTAACCCTAACCCTAACCCTAACCCTAACCCTAACCCTAACCCTAACCCTAACCCTAACCCTAACCCTAACCCTAACCCTAACCCTAACCCTAACCCTAACCCTAACCCTAACCCTAACCCTAACCCTAACCCTAACCCTAACCCTAACCCTAACCCTAACCCTAACCCTAACCCTAACCCTAACCCTAACCCTAACCCTAACCCTAACCCTAACCCTAACCCTAACCCTAACCCTAACCCTAACCCTAACCCTAACCCTAACCCTAACCCTAACCCTAACCCTAACCCTAACCCTAACCCTAACCCTAACCCTAACCCTAACCCTAACCCTAACCCTAACCCTAACCCTAACCCTAACCCTAACCCTAACCCTAACCCTAACCCTAACCCTAACCCTAACCCTAACCCTAACCCTAACCCTAACCCTAACCCTAACCCTAACCCTAACCCTAACCCTAACCCTAACCCTAACCCTAACCCTAACCCTAACCCTAACCCTAACCCTAACCCTAACCCTAACCCTAACCCTAACCCTAACCCTAACCCTAACCCTAACCCTAACCCTAACCCTAACCCTAACCCTAACCCTAACCCTAACCCTAACCCTAACCCTAACCCTAACCCTAACCCTAACCCTAACCCTAACCCTAACCCTAACCCTAACCCTAACCCTAACCCTAACCCTAACCCTAACCCTAACCCTAACCCTAACCCTAACCCTAACCCTAACCCTAACCCTAACCCTAACCCTAACCCTAACCCTAACCCTAACCCTAACCCTAACCCTAACCCTAACCCTAACCCTAACCCTAACCCTAACCCTAACCCTAACCCTAACCCTAACCCTAACCCTAACCCTAACCCTAACCCTAACCCTAACCCTAACCCTAACCCTAACCCTAACCCTAACCCTAACCCTAACCCTAACCCTAACCCTAACCCTAACCCTAACCCTAACCCTAACCCTAACCCTAACCCTAACCCTAACCCTAACCCTAACCCTAACCCTAACCCTAACCCTAACCCTAACCCTAACCCTAACCCTAACCCTAACCCTAACCCTAACCCTAACCCTAACCCTAACCCTAACCCTAACCCTAACCCTAACCCTAACCCTAACCCTAACCCTAACCCTAACCCTAACCCTAACCCTAACCCTAACCCTAACCCTAACCCTAACCCTAACCCTAACCCTAACCCTAACCCTAACCCTAACCCTAACCCTAACCCTAACCCTAACCCTAACCCTAACCCTAACCCTAACCCTAACCCTAACCCTAACCCTAACCCTAACCCTAACCCTAACCCTAACCCTAACCCTAACCCTAACCCTAACCCTAACCCTAACCCTAACCCTAACCCTAACCCTAACCCTAACCCTAACCCTAACCCTAACCCTAACCCTAACCCTAACCCTAACCCTAACCCTAACCCTAACCCTAACCCTAACCCTAACCCTAACCCTAACCCTAACCCTAACCCTAACCCTAACCCTAACCCTAACCCTAACCCTAACCCTAACCCTAACCCTAACCCTAACCCTAACCCTAACCCTAACCCTAACCCTAACCCTAACCCTAACCCTAACCCTAACCCTAACCCTAACCCTAACCCTAACCCTAACCCTAACCCTAACCCTAACCCTAACCCTAACCCTAACCCTAACCCTAACCCTAACCCTAACCCTAACCCTAACCCTAACCCTAACCCTAACCCTAACCCTAACCCTAACCCTAACCCTAACCCTAACCCTAACCCTAACCCTAACCCTAACCCTAACCCTAACCCTAACCCTAACCCTAACCCTAACCCTAACCCTAACCCTAACCCTAACCCTAACCCTAACCCTAACCCTAACCCTAACCCTAACCCTAACCCTAACCCTAACCCTAACCCTAACCCTAACCCTAACCCTAACCCTAACCCTAACCCTAACCCTAACCCTAACCCTAACCCTAACCCTAACCCTAACCCTAACCCTAACCCTAACCCTAACCCTAACCCTAACCCTAACCCTAACCCTAACCCTAACCCTAACCCTAACCCTAACCCTAACCCTAACCCTAACCCTAACCCTAACCCTAACCCTAACCCTAACCCTAACCCTAACCCTAACCCTAACCCTAACCCTAACCCTAACCCTAACCCTAACCCTAACCCTAACCCTAACCCTAACCCTAACCCTAACCCTAACCCTAACCCTAACCCTAACCCTAACCCTAACCCTAACCCTAACCCTAACCCTAACCCTAACCCTAACCCTAACCCTAACCCTAACCCTAACCCTAACCCTAACCCTAACCCTAACCCTAACCCTAACCCTAACCCTAACCCTAACCCTAACCCTAACCCTAACCCTAACCCTAACCCTAACCCTAACCCTAACCCTAACCCTAACCCTAACCCTAACCCTAACCCTAACCCTAACCCTAACCCTAACCCTAACCCTAACCCTAACCCTAACCCTAACCCTAACCCTAACCCTAACCCTAACCCTAACCCTAACCCTAACCCTAACCCTAACCCTAACCCTAACCCTAACCCTAACCCTAACCCTAACCCTAACCCTAACCCTAACCCTAACCCTAACCCTAACCCTAACCCTAACCCTAACCCTAACCCTAACCCTAACCCTAACCCTAACCCTAACCCTAACCCTAACCCTAACCCTAACCCTAACCCTAACCCTAACCCTAACCCTAACCCTAACCCTAACCCTAACCCTAACCCTAACCCTAACCCTAACCCTAACCCTAACCCTAACCCTAACCCTAACCCTAACCCTAACCCTAACCCTAACCCTAACCCTAACCCTAACCCTAACCCTAACCCTAACCCTAACCCTAACCCTAACCCTAACCCTAACCCTAACCCTAACCCTAACCCTAACCCTAACCCTAACCCTAACCCTAACCCTAACCCTAACCCTAACCCTAACCCTAACCCTAACCCTAACCCTAACCCTAACCCTAACCCTAACCCTAACCCTAACCCTAACCCTAACCCTAACCCTAACCCTAACCCTAACCCTAACCCTAACCCTAACCCTAACCCTAACCCTAACCCTAACCCTAACCCTAACCCTAACCCTAACCCTAACCCTAACCCTAACCCTAACCCTAACCCTAACCCTAACCCTAACCCTAACCCTAACCCTAACCCTAACCCTAACCCTAACCCTAACCCTAACCCTAACCCTAACCCTAACCCTAACCCTAACCCTAACCCTAACCCTAACCCTAACCCTAACCCTAACCCTAACCCTAACCCTAACCCTAACCCTAACCCTAACCCTAACCCTAACCCTAACCCTAACCCTAACCCTAACCCTAACCCTAACCCTAACCCTAACCCTAACCCTAACCCTAACCCTAACCCTAACCCTAACCCTAACCCTAACCCTAACCCTAACCCTAACCCTAACCCTAACCCTAACCCTAACCCTAACCCTAACCCTAACCCTAACCCTAACCCTAACCCTAACCCTAACCCTAACCCTAACCCTAACCCTAACCCTAACCCTAACCCTAACCCTAACCCTAACCCTAACCCTAACCCTAACCCTAACCCTAACCCTAACCCTAACCCTAACCCTAACCCTAACCCTAACCCTAACCCTAACCCTAACCCTAACCCTAACCCTAACCCTAACCCTAACCCTAACCCTAACCCTAACCCTAACCCTAACCCTAACCCTAACCCTAACCCTAACCCTAACCCTAACCCTAACCCTAACCCTAACCCTAACCCTAACCCTAACCCTAACCCTAACCCTAACCCTAACCCTAACCCTAACCCTAACCCTAACCCTAACCCTAACCCTAACCCTAACCCTAACCCTAACCCTAACCCTAACCCTAACCCTAACCCTAACCCTAACCCTAACCCTAACCCTAACCCTAACCCTAACCCTAACCCTAACCCTAACCCTAACCCTAACCCTAACCCTAACCCTAACCCTAACCCTAACCCTAACCCTAACCCTAACCCTAACCCTAACCCTAACCCTAACCCTAACCCTAACCCTAACCCTAACCCTAACCCTAACCCTAACCCTAACCCTAACCCTAACCCTAACCCTAACCCTAACCCTAACCCTAACCCTAACCCTAACCCTAACCCTAACCCTAACCCTAACCCTAACCCTAACCCTAACCCTAACCCTAACCCTAACCCTAACCCTAACCCTAACCCTAACCCTAACCCTAACCCTAACCCTAACCCTAACCCTAACCCTAACCCTAACCCTAACCCTAACCCTAACCCTAACCCTAACCCTAACCCTAACCCTAACCCTAACCCTAACCCTAACCCTAACCCTAACCCTAACCCTAACCCTAACCCTAACCCTAACCCTAACCCTAACCCTAACCCTAACCCTAACCCTAACCCTAACCCTAACCCTAACCCTAACCCTAACCCTAACCCTAACCCTAACCCTAACCCTAACCCTAACCCTAACCCTAACCCTAACCCTAACCCTAACCCTAACCCTAACCCTAACCCTAACCCTAACCCTAACCCTAACCCTAACCCTAACCCTAACCCTAACCCTAACCCTAACCCTAACCCTAACCCTAACCCTAACCCTAACCCTAACCCTAACCCTAACCCTAACCCTAACCCTAACCCTAACCCTAACCCTAACCCTAACCCTAACCCTAACCCTAACCCTAACCCTAACCCTAACCCTAACCCTAACCCTAACCCTAACCCTAACCCTAACCCTAACCCTAACCCTAACCCTAACCCTAACCCTAACCCTAACCCTAACCCTAACCCTAACCCTAACCCTAACCCTAACCCTAACCCTAACCCTAACCCTAACCCTAACCCTAACCCTAACCCTAACCCTAACCCTAACCCTAACCCTAACCCTAACCCTAACCCTAACCCTAACCCTAACCCTAACCCTAACCCTAACCCTAACCCTAACCCTAACCCTAACCCTAACCCTAACCCTAACCCTAACCCTAACCCTAACCCTAACCCTAACCCTAACCCTAACCCTAACCCTAACCCTAACCCTAACCCTAACCCTAACCCTAACCCTAACCCTAACCCTAACCCTAACCCTAACCCTAACCCTAACCCTAACCCTAACCCTAACCCTAACCCTAACCCTAACCCTAACCCTAACCCTAACCCTAACCCTAACCCTAACCCTAACCCTAACCCTAACCCTAACCCTAACCCTAACCCTAACCCTAACCCTAACCCTAACCCTAACCCTAACCCTAACCCTAACCCTAACCCTAACCCTAACCCTAACCCTAACCCTAACCCTAACCCTAACCCTAACCCTAACCCTAACCCTAACCCTAACCCTAACCCTAACCCTAACCCTAACCCTAACCCTAACCCTAACCCTAACCCTAACCCTAACCCTAACCCTAACCCTAACCCTAACCCTAACCCTAACCCTAACCCTAACCCTAACCCTAACCCTAACCCTAACCCTAACCCTAACCCTAACCCTAACCCTAACCCTAACCCTAACCCTAACCCTAACCCTAACCCTAACCCTAACCCTAACCCTAACCCTAACCCTAACCCTAACCCTAACCCTAACCCTAACCCTAACCCTAACCCTAACCCTAACCCTAACCCTAACCCTAACCCTAACCCTAACCCTAACCCTAACCCTAACCCTAACCCTAACCCTAACCCTAACCCTAACCCTAACCCTAACCCTAACCCTAACCCTAACCCTAACCCTAACCCTAACCCTAACCCTAACCCTAACCCTAACCCTAACCCTAACCCTAACCCTAACCCTAACCCTAACCCTAACCCTAACCCTAACCCTAACCCTAACCCTAACCCTAACCCTAACCCTAACCCTAACCCTAACCCTAACCCTAACCCTAACCCTAACCCTAACCCTAACCCTAACCCTAACCCTAACCCTAACCCTAACCCTAACCCTAACCCTAACCCTAACCCTAACCCTAACCCTAACCCTAACCCTAACCCTAACCCTAACCCTAACCCTAACCCTAACCCTAACCCTAACCCTAACCCTAACCCTAACCCTAACCCTAACCCTAACCCTAACCCTAACCCTAACCCTAACCCTAACCCTAACCCTAACCCTAACCCTAACCCTAACCCTAACCCTAACCCTAACCCTAACCCTAACCCTAACCCTAACCCTAACCCTAACCCTAACCCTAACCCTAACCCTAACCCTAACCCTAACCCTAACCCTAACCCTAACCCTAACCCTAACCCTAACCCTAACCCTAACCCTAACCCTAACCCTAACCCTAACCCTAACCCTAACCCTAACCCTAACCCTAACCCTAACCCTAACCCTAACCCTAACCCTAACCCTAACCCTAACCCTAACCCTAACCCTAACCCTAACCCTAACCCTAACCCTAACCCTAACCCTAACCCTAACCCTAACCCTAACCCTAACCCTAACCCTAACCCTAACCCTAACCCTAACCCTAACCCTAACCCTAACCCTAACCCTAACCCTAACCCTAACCCTAACCCTAACCCTAACCCTAACCCTAACCCTAACCCTAACCCTAACCCTAACCCTAACCCTAACCCTAACCCTAACCCTAACCCTAACCCTAACCCTAACCCTAACCCTAACCCTAACCCTAACCCTAACCCTAACCCTAACCCTAACCCTAACCCTAACCCTAACCCTAACCCTAACCCTAACCCTAACCCTAACCCTAACCCTAACCCTAACCCTAACCCTAACCCTAACCCTAACCCTAACCCTAACCCTAACCCTAACCCTAACCCTAACCCTAACCCTAACCCTAACCCTAACCCTAACCCTAACCCTAACCCTAACCCTAACCCTAACCCTAACCCTAACCCTAACCCTAACCCTAACCCTAACCCTAACCCTAACCCTAACCCTAACCCTAACCCTAACCCTAACCCTAACCCTAACCCTAACCCTAACCCTAACCCTAACCCTAACCCTAACCCTAACCCTAACCCTAACCCTAACCCTAACCCTAACCCTAACCCTAACCCTAACCCTAACCCTAACCCTAACCCTAACCCTAACCCTAACCCTAACCCTAACCCTAACCCTAACCCTAACCCTAACCCTAACCCTAACCCTAACCCTAACCCTAACCCTAACCCTAACCCTAACCCTAACCCTAACCCTAACCCTAACCCTAACCCTAACCCTAACCCTAACCCTAACCCTAACCCTAACCCTAACCCTAACCCTAACCCTAACCCTAACCCTAACCCTAACCCTAACCCTAACCCTAACCCTAACCCTAACCCTAACCCTAACCCTAACCCTAACCCTAACCCTAACCCTAACCCTAACCCTAACCCTAACCCTAACCCTAACCCTAACCCTAACCCTAACCCTAACCCTAACCCTAACCCTAACCCTAACCCTAACCCTAACCCTAACCCTAACCCTAACCCTAACCCTAACCCTAACCCTAACCCTAACCCTAACCCTAACCCTAACCCTAACCCTAACCCTAACCCTAACCCTAACCCTAACCCTAACCCTAACCCTAACCCTAACCCTAACCCTAACCCTAACCCTAACCCTAACCCTAACCCTAACCCTAACCCTAACCCTAACCCTAACCCTAACCCTAACCCTAACCCTAACCCTAACCCTAACCCTAACCCTAACCCTAACCCTAACCCTAACCCTAACCCTAACCCTAACCCTAACCCTAACCCTAACCCTAACCCTAACCCTAACCCTAACCCTAACCCTAACCCTAACCCTAACCCTAACCCTAACCCTAACCCTAACCCTAACCCTAACCCTAACCCTAACCCTAACCCTAACCCTAACCCTAACCCTAACCCTAACCCTAACCCTAACCCTAACCCTAACCCTAACCCTAACCCTAACCCTAACCCTAACCCTAACCCTAACCCTAACCCTAACCCTAACCCTAACCCTAACCCTAACCCTAACCCTAACCCTAACCCTAACCCTAACCCTAACCCTAACCCTAACCCTAACCCTAACCCTAACCCTAACCCTAACCCTAACCCTAACCCTAACCCTAACCCTAACCCTAACCCTAACCCTAACCCTAACCCTAACCCTAACCCTAACCCTAACCCTAACCCTAACCCTAACCCTAACCCTAACCCTAACCCTAACCCTAACCCTAACCCTAACCCTAACCCTAACCCTAACCCTAACCCTAACCCTAACCCTAACCCTAACCCTAACCCTAACCCTAACCCTAACCCTAACCCTAACCCTAACCCTAACCCTAACCCTAACCCTAACCCTAACCCTAACCCTAACCCTAACCCTAACCCTAACCCTAACCCTAACCCTAACCCTAACCCTAACCCTAACCCTAACCCTAACCCTAACCCTAACCCTAACCCTAACCCTAACCCTAACCCTAACCCTAACCCTAACCCTAACCCTAACCCTAACCCTAACCCTAACCCTAACCCTAACCCTAACCCTAACCCTAACCCTAACCCTAACCCTAACCCTAACCCTAACCCTAACCCTAACCCTAACCCTAACCCTAACCCTAACCCTAACCCTAACCCTAACCCTAACCCTAACCCTAACCCTAACCCTAACCCTAACCCTAACCCTAACCCTAACCCTAACCCTAACCCTAACCCTAACCCTAACCCTAACCCTAACCCTAACCCTAACCCTAACCCTAACCCTAACCCTAACCCTAACCCTAACCCTAACCCTAACCCTAACCCTAACCCTAACCCTAACCCTAACCCTAACCCTAACCCTAACCCTAACCCTAACCCTAACCCTAACCCTAACCCTAACCCTAACCCTAACCCTAACCCTAACCCTAACCCTAACCCTAACCCTAACCCTAACCCTAACCCTAACCCTAACCCTAACCCTAACCCTAACCCTAACCCTAACCCTAACCCTAACCCTAACCCTAACCCTAACCCTAACCCTAACCCTAACCCTAACCCTAACCCTAACCCTAACCCTAACCCTAACCCTAACCCTAACCCTAACCCTAACCCTAACCCTAACCCTAACCCTAACCCTAACCCTAACCCTAACCCTAACCCTAACCCTAACCCTAACCCTAACCCTAACCCTAACCCTAACCCTAACCCTAACCCTAACCCTAACCCTAACCCTAACCCTAACCCTAACCCTAACCCTAACCCTAACCCTAACCCTAACCCTAACCCTAACCCTAACCCTAACCCTAACCCTAACCCTAACCCTAACCCTAACCCTAACCCTAACCCTAACCCTAACCCTAACCCTAACCCTAACCCTAACCCTAACCCTAACCCTAACCCTAACCCTAACCCTAACCCTAACCCTAACCCTAACCCTAACCCTAACCCTAACCCTAACCCTAACCCTAACCCTAACCCTAACCCTAACCCTAACCCTAACCCTAACCCTAACCCTAACCCTAACCCTAACCCTAACCCTAACCCTAACCCTAACCCTAACCCTAACCCTAACCCTAACCCTAACCCTAACCCTAACCCTAACCCTAACCCTAACCCTAACCCTAACCCTAACCCTAACCCTAACCCTAACCCTAACCCTAACCCTAACCCTAACCCTAACCCTAACCCTAACCCTAACCCTAACCCTAACCCTAACCCTAACCCTAACCCTAACCCTAACCCTAACCCTAACCCTAACCCTAACCCTAACCCTAACCCTAACCCTAACCCTAACCCTAACCCTAACCCTAACCCTAACCCTAACCCTAACCCTAACCCTAACCCTAACCCTAACCCTAACCCTAACCCTAACCCTAACCCTAACCCTAACCCTAACCCTAACCCTAACCCTAACCCTAACCCTAACCCTAACCCTAACCCTAACCCTAACCCTAACCCTAACCCTAACCCTAACCCTAACCCTAACCCTAACCCTAACCCTAACCCTAACCCTAACCCTAACCCTAACCCTAACCCTAACCCTAACCCTAACCCTAACCCTAACCCTAACCCTAACCCTAACCCTAACCCTAACCCTAACCCTAACCCTAACCCTAACCCTAACCCTAACCCTAACCCTAACCCTAACCCTAACCCTAACCCTAACCCTAACCCTAACCCTAACCCTAACCCTAACCCTAACCCTAACCCTAACCCTAACCCTAACCCTAACCCTAACCCTAACCCTAACCCTAACCCTAACCCTAACCCTAACCCTAACCCTAACCCTAACCCTAACCCTAACCCTAACCCTAACCCTAACCCTAACCCTAACCCTAACCCTAACCCTAACCCTAACCCTAACCCTAACCCTAACCCTAACCCTAACCCTAACCCTAACCCTAACCCTAACCCTAACCCTAACCCTAACCCTAACCCTAACCCTAACCCTAACCCTAACCCTAACCCTAACCCTAACCCTAACCCTAACCCTAACCCTAACCCTAACCCTAACCCTAACCCTAACCCTAACCCTAACCCTAACCCTAACCCTAACCCTAACCCTAACCCTAACCCTAACCCTAACCCTAACCCTAACCCTAACCCTAACCCTAACCCTAACCCTAACCCTAACCCTAACCCTAACCCTAACCCTAACCCTAACCCTAACCCTAACCCTAACCCTAACCCTAACCCTAACCCTAACCCTAACCCTAACCCTAACCCTAACCCTAACCCTAACCCTAACCCTAACCCTAACCCTAACCCTAACCCTAACCCTAACCCTAACCCTAACCCTAACCCTAACCCTAACCCTAACCCTAACCCTAACCCTAACCCTAACCCTAACCCTAACCCTAACCCTAACCCTAACCCTAACCCTAACCCTAACCCTAACCCTAACCCTAACCCTAACCCTAACCCTAACCCTAACCCTAACCCTAACCCTAACCCTAACCCTAACCCTAACCCTAACCCTAACCCTAACCCTAACCCTAACCCTAACCCTAACCCTAACCCTAACCCTAACCCTAACCCTAACCCTAACCCTAACCCTAACCCTAACCCTAACCCTAACCCTAACCCTAACCCTAACCCTAACCCTAACCCTAACCCTAACCCTAACCCTAACCCTAACCCTAACCCTAACCCTAACCCTAACCCTAACCCTAACCCTAACCCTAACCCTAACCCTAACCCTAACCCTAACCCTAACCCTAACCCTAACCCTAACCCTAACCCTAACCCTAACCCTAACCCTAACCCTAACCCTAACCCTAACCCTAACCCTAACCCTAACCCTAACCCTAACCCTAACCCTAACCCTAACCCTAACCCTAACCCTAACCCTAACCCTAACCCTAACCCTAACCCTAACCCTAACCCTAACCCTAACCCTAACCCTAACCCTAACCCTAACCCTAACCCTAACCCTAACCCTAACCCTAACCCTAACCCTAACCCTAACCCTAACCCTAACCCTAACCCTAACCCTAACCCTAACCCTAACCCTAACCCTAACCCTAACCCTAACCCTAACCCTAACCCTAACCCTAACCCTAACCCTAACCCTAACCCTAACCCTAACCCTAACCCTAACCCTAACCCTAACCCTAACCCTAACCCTAACCCTAACCCTAACCCTAACCCTAACCCTAACCCTAACCCTAACCCTAACCCTAACCCTAACCCTAACCCTAACCCTAACCCTAACCCTAACCCTAACCCTAACCCTAACCCTAACCCTAACCCTAACCCTAACCCTAACCCTAACCCTAACCCTAACCCTAACCCTAACCCTAACCCTAACCCTAACCCTAACCCTAACCCTAACCCTAACCCTAACCCTAACCCTAACCCTAACCCTAACCCTAACCCTAACCCTAACCCTAACCCTAACCCTAACCCTAACCCTAACCCTAACCCTAACCCTAACCCTAACCCTAACCCTAACCCTAACCCTAACCCTAACCCTAACCCTAACCCTAACCCTAACCCTAACCCTAACCCTAACCCTAACCCTAACCCTAACCCTAACCCTAACCCTAACCCTAACCCTAACCCTAACCCTAACCCTAACCCTAACCCTAACCCTAACCCTAACCCTAACCCTAACCCTAACCCTAACCCTAACCCTAACCCTAACCCTAACCCTAACCCTAACCCTAACCCTAACCCTAACCCTAACCCTAACCCTAACCCTAACCCTAACCCTAACCCTAACCCTAACCCTAACCCTAACCCTAACCCTAACCCTAACCCTAACCCTAACCCTAACCCTAACCCTAACCCTAACCCTAACCCTAACCCTAACCCTAACCCTAACCCTAACCCTAACCCTAACCCTAACCCTAACCCTAACCCTAACCCTAACCCTAACCCTAACCCTAACCCTAACCCTAACCCTAACCCTAACCCTAACCCTAACCCTAACCCTAACCCTAACCCTAACCCTAACCCTAACCCTAACCCTAACCCTAACCCTAACCCTAACCCTAACCCTAACCCTAACCCTAACCCTAACCCTAACCCTAACCCTAACCCTAACCCTAACCCTAACCCTAACCCTAACCCTAACCCTAACCCTAACCCTAACCCTAACCCTAACCCTAACCCTAACCCTAACCCTAACCCTAACCCTAACCCTAACCCTAACCCTAACCCTAACCCTAACCCTAACCCTAACCCTAACCCTAACCCTAACCCTAACCCTAACCCTAACCCTAACCCTAACCCTAACCCTAACCCTAACCCTAACCCTAACCCTAACCCTAACCCTAACCCTAACCCTAACCCTAACCCTAACCCTAACCCTAACCCTAACCCTAACCCTAACCCTAACCCTAACCCTAACCCTAACCCTAACCCTAACCCTAACCCTAACCCTAACCCTAACCCTAACCCTAACCCTAACCCTAACCCTAACCCTAACCCTAACCCTAACCCTAACCCTAACCCTAACCCTAACCCTAACCCTAACCCTAACCCTAACCCTAACCCTAACCCTAACCCTAACCCTAACCCTAACCCTAACCCTAACCCTAACCCTAACCCTAACCCTAACCCTAACCCTAACCCTAACCCTAACCCTAACCCTAACCCTAACCCTAACCCTAACCCTAACCCTAACCCTAACCCTAACCCTAACCCTAACCCTAACCCTAACCCTAACCCTAACCCTAACCCTAACCCTAACCCTAACCCTAACCCTAACCCTAACCCTAACCCTAACCCTAACCCTAACCCTAACCCTAACCCTAACCCTAACCCTAACCCTAACCCTAACCCTAACCCTAACCCTAACCCTAACCCTAACCCTAACCCTAACCCTAACCCTAACCCTAACCCTAACCCTAACCCTAACCCTAACCCTAACCCTAACCCTAACCCTAACCCTAACCCTAACCCTAACCCTAACCCTAACCCTAACCCTAACCCTAACCCTAACCCTAACCCTAACCCTAACCCTAACCCTAACCCTAACCCTAACCCTAACCCTAACCCTAACCCTAACCCTAACCCTAACCCTAACCCTAACCCTAACCCTAACCCTAACCCTAACCCTAACCCTAACCCTAACCCTAACCCTAACCCTAACCCTAACCCTAACCCTAACCCTAACCCTAACCCTAACCCTAACCCTAACCCTAACCCTAACCCTAACCCTAACCCTAACCCTAACCCTAACCCTAACCCTAACCCTAACCCTAACCCTAACCCTAACCCTAACCCTAACCCTAACCCTAACCCTAACCCTAACCCTAACCCTAACCCTAACCCTAACCCTAACCCTAACCCTAACCCTAACCCTAACCCTAACCCTAACCCTAACCCTAACCCTAACCCTAACCCTAACCCTAACCCTAACCCTAACCCTAACCCTAACCCTAACCCTAACCCTAACCCTAACCCTAACCCTAACCCTAACCCTAACCCTAACCCTAACCCTAACCCTAACCCTAACCCTAACCCTAACCCTAACCCTAACCCTAACCCTAACCCTAACCCTAACCCTAACCCTAACCCTAACCCTAACCCTAACCCTAACCCTAACCCTAACCCTAACCCTAACCCTAACCCTAACCCTAACCCTAACCCTAACCCTAACCCTAACCCTAACCCTAACCCTAACCCTAACCCTAACCCTAACCCTAACCCTAACCCTAACCCTAACCCTAACCCTAACCCTAACCCTAACCCTAACCCTAACCCTAACCCTAACCCTAACCCTAACCCTAACCCTAACCCTAACCCTAACCCTAACCCTAACCCTAACCCTAACCCTAACCCTAACCCTAACCCTAACCCTAACCCTAACCCTAACCCTAACCCTAACCCTAACCCTAACCCTAACCCTAACCCTAACCCTAACCCTAACCCTAACCCTAACCCTAACCCTAACCCTAACCCTAACCCTAACCCTAACCCTAACCCTAACCCTAACCCTAACCCTAACCCTAACCCTAACCCTAACCCTAACCCTAACCCTAACCCTAACCCTAACCCTAACCCTAACCCTAACCCTAACCCTAACCCTAACCCTAACCCTAACCCTAACCCTAACCCTAACCCTAACCCTAACCCTAACCCTAACCCTAACCCTAACCCTAACCCTAACCCTAACCCTAACCCTAACCCTAACCCTAACCCTAACCCTAACCCTAACCCTAACCCTAACCCTAACCCTAACCCTAACCCTAACCCTAACCCTAACCCTAACCCTAACCCTAACCCTAACCCTAACCCTAACCCTAACCCTAACCCTAACCCTAACCCTAACCCTAACCCTAACCCTAACCCTAACCCTAACCCTAACCCTAACCCTAACCCTAACCCTAACCCTAACCCTAACCCTAACCCTAACCCTAACCCTAACCCTAACCCTAACCCTAACCCTAACCCTAACCCTAACCCTAACCCTAACCCTAACCCTAACCCTAACCCTAACCCTAACCCTAACCCTAACCCTAACCCTAACCCTAACCCTAACCCTAACCCTAACCCTAACCCTAACCCTAACCCTAACCCTAACCCTAACCCTAACCCTAACCCTAACCCTAACCCTAACCCTAACCCTAACCCTAACCCTAACCCTAACCCTAACCCTAACCCTAACCCTAACCCTAACCCTAACCCTAACCCTAACCCTAACCCTAACCCTAACCCTAACCCTAACCCTAACCCTAACCCTAACCCTAACCCTAACCCTAACCCTAACCCTAACCCTAACCCTAACCCTAACCCTAACCCTAACCCTAACCCTAACCCTAACCCTAACCCTAACCCTAACCCTAACCCTAACCCTAACCCTAACCCTAACCCTAACCCTAACCCTAACCCTAACCCTAACCCTAACCCTAACCCTAACCCTAACCCTAACCCTAACCCTAACCCTAACCCTAACCCTAACCCTAACCCTAACCCTAACCCTAACCCTAACCCTAACCCTAACCCTAACCCTAACCCTAACCCTAACCCTAACCCTAACCCTAACCCTAACCCTAACCCTAACCCTAACCCTAACCCTAACCCTAACCCTAACCCTAACCCTAACCCTAACCCTAACCCTAACCCTAACCCTAACCCTAACCCTAACCCTAACCCTAACCCTAACCCTAACCCTAACCCTAACCCTAACCCTAACCCTAACCCTAACCCTAACCCTAACCCTAACCCTAACCCTAACCCTAACCCTAACCCTAACCCTAACCCTAACCCTAACCCTAACCCTAACCCTAACCCTAACCCTAACCCTAACCCTAACCCTAACCCTAACCCTAACCCTAACCCTAACCCTAACCCTAACCCTAACCCTAACCCTAACCCTAACCCTAACCCTAACCCTAACCCTAACCCTAACCCTAACCCTAACCCTAACCCTAACCCTAACCCTAACCCTAACCCTAACCCTAACCCTAACCCTAACCCTAACCCTAACCCTAACCCTAACCCTAACCCTAACCCTAACCCTAACCCTAACCCTAACCCTAACCCTAACCCTAACCCTAACCCTAACCCTAACCCTAACCCTAACCCTAACCCTAACCCTAACCCTAACCCTAACCCTAACCCTAACCCTAACCCTAACCCTAACCCTAACCCTAACCCTAACCCTAACCCTAACCCTAACCCTAACCCTAACCCTAACCCTAACCCTAACCCTAACCCTAACCCTAACCCTAACCCTAACCCTAACCCTAACCCTAACCCTAACCCTAACCCTAACCCTAACCCTAACCCTAACCCTAACCCTAACCCTAACCCTAACCCTAACCCTAACCCTAACCCTAACCCTAACCCTAACCCTAACCCTAACCCTAACCCTAACCCTAACCCTAACCCTAACCCTAACCCTAACCCTAACCCTAACCCTAACCCTAACCCTAACCCTAACCCTAACCCTAACCCTAACCCTAACCCTAACCCTAACCCTAACCCTAACCCTAACCCTAACCCTAACCCTAACCCTAACCCTAACCCTAACCCTAACCCTAACCCTAACCCTAACCCTAACCCTAACCCTAACCCTAACCCTAACCCTAACCCTAACCCTAACCCTAACCCTAACCCTAACCCTAACCCTAACCCTAACCCTAACCCTAACCCTAACCCTAACCCTAACCCTAACCCTAACCCTAACCCTAACCCTAACCCTAACCCTAACCCTAACCCTAACCCTAACCCTAACCCTAACCCTAACCCTAACCCTAACCCTAACCCTAACCCTAACCCTAACCCTAACCCTAACCCTAACCCTAACCCTAACCCTAACCCTAACCCTAACCCTAACCCTAACCCTAACCCTAACCCTAACCCTAACCCTAACCCTAACCCTAACCCTAACCCTAACCCTAACCCTAACCCTAACCCTAACCCTAACCCTAACCCTAACCCTAACCCTAACCCTAACCCTAACCCTAACCCTAACCCTAACCCTAACCCTAACCCTAACCCTAACCCTAACCCTAACCCTAACCCTAACCCTAACCCTAACCCTAACCCTAACCCTAACCCTAACCCTAACCCTAACCCTAACCCTAACCCTAACCCTAACCCTAACCCTAACCCTAACCCTAACCCTAACCCTAACCCTAACCCTAACCCTAACCCTAACCCTAACCCTAACCCTAACCCTAACCCTAACCCTAACCCTAACCCTAACCCTAACCCTAACCCTAACCCTAACCCTAACCCTAACCCTAACCCTAACCCTAACCCTAACCCTAACCCTAACCCTAACCCTAACCCTAACCCTAACCCTAACCCTAACCCTAACCCTAACCCTAACCCTAACCCTAACCCTAACCCTAACCCTAACCCTAACCCTAACCCTAACCCTAACCCTAACCCTAACCCTAACCCTAACCCTAACCCTAACCCTAACCCTAACCCTAACCCTAACCCTAACCCTAACCCTAACCCTAACCCTAACCCTAACCCTAACCCTAACCCTAACCCTAACCCTAACCCTAACCCTAACCCTAACCCTAACCCTAACCCTAACCCTAACCCTAACCCTAACCCTAACCCTAACCCTAACCCTAACCCTAACCCTAACCCTAACCCTAACCCTAACCCTAACCCTAACCCTAACCCTAACCCTAACCCTAACCCTAACCCTAACCCTAACCCTAACCCTAACCCTAACCCTAACCCTAACCCTAACCCTAACCCTAACCCTAACCCTAACCCTAACCCTAACCCTAACCCTAACCCTAACCCTAACCCTAACCCTAACCCTAACCCTAACCCTAACCCTAACCCTAACCCTAACCCTAACCCTAACCCTAACCCTAACCCTAACCCTAACCCTAACCCTAACCCTAACCCTAACCCTAACCCTAACCCTAACCCTAACCCTAACCCTAACCCTAACCCTAACCCTAACCCTAACCCTAACCCTAACCCTAACCCTAACCCTAACCCTAACCCTAACCCTAACCCTAACCCTAACCCTAACCCTAACCCTAACCCTAACCCTAACCCTAACCCTAACCCTAACCCTAACCCTAACCCTAACCCTAACCCTAACCCTAACCCTAACCCTAACCCTAACCCTAACCCTAACCCTAACCCTAACCCTAACCCTAACCCTAACCCTAACCCTAACCCTAACCCTAACCCTAACCCTAACCCTAACCCTAACCCTAACCCTAACCCTAACCCTAACCCTAACCCTAACCCTAACCCTAACCCTAACCCTAACCCTAACCCTAACCCTAACCCTAACCCTAACCCTAACCCTAACCCTAACCCTAACCCTAACCCTAACCCTAACCCTAACCCTAACCCTAACCCTAACCCTAACCCTAACCCTAACCCTAACCCTAACCCTAACCCTAACCCTAACCCTAACCCTAACCCTAACCCTAACCCTAACCCTAACCCTAACCCTAACCCTAACCCTAACCCTAACCCTAACCCTAACCCTAACCCTAACCCTAACCCTAACCCTAACCCTAACCCTAACCCTAACCCTAACCCTAACCCTAACCCTAACCCTAACCCTAACCCTAACCCTAACCCTAACCCTAACCCTAACCCTAACCCTAACCCTAACCCTAACCCTAACCCTAACCCTAACCCTAACCCTAACCCTAACCCTAACCCTAACCCTAACCCTAACCCTAACCCTAACCCTAACCCTAACCCTAACCCTAACCCTAACCCTAACCCTAACCCTAACCCTAACCCTAACCCTAACCCTAACCCTAACCCTAACCCTAACCCTAACCCTAACCCTAACCCTAACCCTAACCCTAACCCTAACCCTAACCCTAACCCTAACCCTAACCCTAACCCTAACCCTAACCCTAACCCTAACCCTAACCCTAACCCTAACCCTAACCCTAACCCTAACCCTAACCCTAACCCTAACCCTAACCCTAACCCTAACCCTAACCCTAACCCTAACCCTAACCCTAACCCTAACCCTAACCCTAACCCTAACCCTAACCCTAACCCTAACCCTAACCCTAACCCTAACCCTAACCCTAACCCTAACCCTAACCCTAACCCTAACCCTAACCCTAACCCTAACCCTAACCCTAACCCTAACCCTAACCCTAACCCTAACCCTAACCCTAACCCTAACCCTAACCCTAACCCTAACCCTAACCCTAACCCTAACCCTAACCCTAACCCTAACCCTAACCCTAACCCTAACCCTAACCCTAACCCTAACCCTAACCCTAACCCTAACCCTAACCCTAACCCTAACCCTAACCCTAACCCTAACCCTAACCCTAACCCTAACCCTAACCCTAACCCTAACCCTAACCCTAACCCTAACCCTAACCCTAACCCTAACCCTAACCCTAACCCTAACCCTAACCCTAACCCTAACCCTAACCCTAACCCTAACCCTAACCCTAACCCTAACCCTAACCCTAACCCTAACCCTAACCCTAACCCTAACCCTAACCCTAACCCTAACCCTAACCCTAACCCTAACCCTAACCCTAACCCTAACCCTAACCCTAACCCTAACCCTAACCCTAACCCTAACCCTAACCCTAACCCTAACCCTAACCCTAACCCTAACCCTAACCCTAACCCTAACCCTAACCCTAACCCTAACCCTAACCCTAACCCTAACCCTAACCCTAACCCTAACCCTAACCCTAACCCTAACCCTAACCCTAACCCTAACCCTAACCCTAACCCTAACCCTAACCCTAACCCTAACCCTAACCCTAACCCTAACCCTAACCCTAACCCTAACCCTAACCCTAACCCTAACCCTAACCCTAACCCTAACCCTAACCCTAACCCTAACCCTAACCCTAACCCTAACCCTAACCCTAACCCTAACCCTAACCCTAACCCTAACCCTAACCCTAACCCTAACCCTAACCCTAACCCTAACCCTAACCCTAACCCTAACCCTAACCCTAACCCTAACCCTAACCCTAACCCTAACCCTAACCCTAACCCTAACCCTAACCCTAACCCTAACCCTAACCCTAACCCTAACCCTAACCCTAACCCTAACCCTAACCCTAACCCTAACCCTAACCCTAACCC
The DNA here is from genome assembly GCF_057233095.1 of Heloderma suspectum. Taxonomy (NCBI): domain Eukaryota; kingdom Metazoa; phylum Chordata; class Lepidosauria; order Squamata; family Helodermatidae; genus Heloderma; species Heloderma suspectum. The sequence goes on along the minus strand of NC_139472.1, from coordinate 32,080,501 downwards.
TAACCCTAACCCTAACCCTAACCCTAACCCTAACCCTAACCCTAACCCTAACCCTAACCCTAACCCTAACCCTAACCCTAACCCTAACCCTAACCCTAACCCTAACCCTAACCCTAACCCTAACCCTAACCCTAACCCTAACCCTAACCCTAACCCTAACCCTAACCCTAACCCTAACCCTAACCCTAACCCTAACCCTAACCCTAACCCTAACCCTAACCCTAACCCTAACCCTAACCCTAACCCTAACCCTAACCCTAACCCTAACCCTAACCCTAACCCTAACCCTAACCCTAACCCTAACCCTAACCCTAACCCTAACCCTAACCCTAACCCTAACCCTAACCCTAACCCTAACCCTAACCCTAACCCTAACCCTAACCCTAACCCTAACCCTAACCCTAACCCTAACCCTAACCCTAACCCTAACCCTAACCCTAACCCTAACCCTAACCCTAACCCTAACCCTAACCCTAACCCTAACCCTAACCCTAACCCTAACCCTAACCCTAACCCTAACCCTAACCCTAACCCTAACCCTAACCCTAACCCTAACCCTAACCCTAACCCTAACCCTAACCCTAACCCTAACCCTAACCCTAACCCTAACCCTAACCCTAACCCTAACCCTAACCCTAACCCTAACCCTAACCCTAACCCTAACCCTAACCCTAACCCTAACCCTAACCCTAACCCTAACCCTAACCCTAACCCTAACCCTAACCCTAACCCTAACCCTAACCCTAACCCTAACCCTAACCCTAACCCTAACCCTAACCCTAACCCTAACCCTAACCCTAACCCTAACCCTAACCCTAACCCTAACCCTAACCCTAACCCTAACCCTAACCCTAACCCTAACCCTAACCCTAACCCTAACCCTAACCCTAACCCTAACCCTAACCCTAACCCTAACCCTAACCCTAACCCTAACCCTAACCCTAACCCTAACCCTAACCCTAACCCTAACCCTAACCCTAACCCTAACCCTAACCCTAACCCTAACCCTAACCCTAACCCTAACCCTAACCCTAACCCTAACCCTAACCCTAACCCTAACCCTAACCCTAACCCTAACCCTAACCCTAACCCTAACCCTAACCCTAACCCTAACCCTAACCCTAACCCTAACCCTAACCCTAACCCTAACCCTAACCCTAACCCTAACCCTAACCCTAACCCTAACCCTAACCCTAACCCTAACCCTAACCCTAACCCTAACCCTAACCCTAACCCTAACCCTAACCCTAACCCTAACCCTAACCCTAACCCTAACCCTAACCCTAACCCTAACCCTAACCCTAACCCTAACCCTAACCCTAACCCTAACCCTAACCCTAACCCTAACCCTAACCCTAACCCTAACCCTAACCCTAACCCTAACCCTAACCCTAACCCTAACCCTAACCCTAACCCTAACCCTAACCCTAACCCTAACCCTAACCCTAACCCTAACCCTAACCCTAACCCTAACCCTAACCCTAACCCTAACCCTAACCCTAACCCTAACCCTAACCCTAACCCTAACCCTAACCCTAACCCTAACCCTAACCCTAACCCTAACCCTAACCCTAACCCTAACCCTAACCCTAACCCTAACCCTAACCCTAACCCTAACCCTAACCCTAACCCTAACCCTAACCCTAACCCTAACCCTAACCCTAACCCTAACCCTAACCCTAACCCTAACCCTAACCCTAACCCTAACCCTAACCCTAACCCTAACCCTAACCCTAACCCTAACCCTAACCCTAACCCTAACCCTAACCCTAACCCTAACCCTAACCCTAACCCTAACCCTAACCCTAACCCTAACCCTAACCCTAACCCTAACCCTAACCCTAACCCTAACCCTAACCCTAACCCTAACCCTAACCCTAACCCTAACCCTAACCCTAACCCTAACCCTAACCCTAACCCTAACCCTAACCCTAACCCTAACCCTAACCCTAACCCTAACCCTAACCCTAACCCTAACCCTAACCCTAACCCTAACCCTAACCCTAACCCTAACCCTAACCCTAACCCTAACCCTAACCCTAACCCTAACCCTAACCCTAACCCTAACCCTAACCCTAACCCTAACCCTAACCCTAACCCTAACCCTAACCCTAACCCTAACCCTAACCCTAACCCTAACCCTAACCCTAACCCTAACCCTAACCCTAACCCTAACCCTAACCCTAACCCTAACCCTAACCCTAACCCTAACCCTAACCCTAACCCTAACCCTAACCCTAACCCTAACCCTAACCCTAACCCTAACCCTAACCCTAACCCTAACCCTAACCCTAACCCTAACCCTAACCCTAACCCTAACCCTAACCCTAACCCTAACCCTAACCCTAACCCTAACCCTAACCCTAACCCTAACCCTAACCCTAACCCTAACCCTAACCCTAACCCTAACCCTAACCCTAACCCTAACCCTAACCCTAACCCTAACCCTAACCCTAACCCTAACCCTAACCCTAACCCTAACCCTAACCCTAACCCTAACCCTAACCCTAACCCTAACCCTAACCCTAACCCTAACCCTAACCCTAACCCTAACCCTAACCCTAACCCTAACCCTAACCCTAACCCTAACCCTAACCCTAACCCTAACCCTAACCCTAACCCTAACCCTAACCCTAACCCTAACCCTAACCCTAACCCTAACCCTAACCCTAACCCTAACCCTAACCCTAACCCTAACCCTAACCCTAACCCTAACCCTAACCCTAACCCTAACCCTAACCCTAACCCTAACCCTAACCCTAACCCTAACCCTAACCCTAACCCTAACCCTAACCCTAACCCTAACCCTAACCCTAACCCTAACCCTAACCCTAACCCTAACCCTAACCCTAACCCTAACCCTAACCCTAACCCTAACCCTAACCCTAACCCTAACCCTAACCCTAACCCTAACCCTAACCCTAACCCTAACCCTAACCCTAACCCTAACCCTAACCCTAACCCTAACCCTAACCCTAACCCTAACCCTAACCCTAACCCTAACCCTAACCCTAACCCTAACCCTAACCCTAACCCTAACCCTAACCCTAACCCTAACCCTAACCCTAACCCTAACCCTAACCCTAACCCTAACCCTAACCCTAACCCTAACCCTAACCCTAACCCTAACCCTAACCCTAACCCTAACCCTAACCCTAACCCTAACCCTAACCCTAACCCTAACCCTAACCCTAACCCTAACCCTAACCCTAACCCTAACCCTAACCCTAACCCTAACCCTAACCCTAACCCTAACCCTAACCCTAACCCTAACCCTAACCCTAACCCTAACCCTAACCCTAACCCTAACCCTAACCCTAACCCTAACCCTAACCCTAACCCTAACCCTAACCCTAACCCTAACCCTAACCCTAACCCTAACCCTAACCCTAACCCTAACCCTAACCCTAACCCTAACCCTAACCCTAACCCTAACCCTAACCCTAACCCTAACCCTAACCCTAACCCTAACCCTAACCCTAACCCTAACCCTAACCCTAACCCTAACCCTAACCCTAACCCTAACCCTAACCCTAACCCTAACCCTAACCCTAACCCTAACCCTAACCCTAACCCTAACCCTAACCCTAACCCTAACCCTAACCCTAACCCTAACCCTAACCCTAACCCTAACCCTAACCCTAACCCTAACCCTAACCCTAACCCTAACCCTAACCCTAACCCTAACCCTAACCCTAACCCTAACCCTAACCCTAACCCTAACCCTAACCCTAACCCTAACCCTAACCCTAACCCTAACCCTAACCCTAACCCTAACCCTAACCCTAACCCTAACCCTAACCCTAACCCTAACCCTAACCCTAACCCTAACCCTAACCCTAACCCTAACCCTAACCCTAACCCTAACCCTAACCCTAACCCTAACCCTAACCCTAACCCTAACCCTAACCCTAACCCTAACCCTAACCCTAACCCTAACCCTAACCCTAACCCTAACCCTAACCCTAACCCTAACCCTAACCCTAACCCTAACCCTAACCCTAACCCTAACCCTAACCCTAACCCTAACCCTAACCCTAACCCTAACCCTAACCCTAACCCTAACCCTAACCCTAACCCTAACCCTAACCCTAACCCTAACCCTAACCCTAACCCTAACCCTAACCCTAACCCTAACCCTAACCCTAACCCTAACCCTAACCCTAACCCTAACCCTAACCCTAACCCTAACCCTAACCCTAACCCTAACCCTAACCCTAACCCTAACCCTAACCCTAACCCTAACCCTAACCCTAACCCTAACCCTAACCCTAACCCTAACCCTAACCCTAACCCTAACCCTAACCCTAACCCTAACCCTAACCCTAACCCTAACCCTAACCCTAACCCTAACCCTAACCCTAACCCTAACCCTAACCCTAACCCTAACCCTAACCCTAACCCTAACCCTAACCCTAACCCTAACCCTAACCCTAACCCTAACCCTAACCCTAACCCTAACCCTAACCCTAACCCTAACCCTAACCCTAACCCTAACCCTAACCCTAACCCTAACCCTAACCCTAACCCTAACCCTAACCCTAACCCTAACCCTAACCCTAACCCTAACCCTAACCCTAACCCTAACCCTAACCCTAACCCTAACCCTAACCCTAACCCTAACCCTAACCCTAACCCTAACCCTAACCCTAACCCTAACCCTAACCCTAACCCTAACCCTAACCCTAACCCTAACCCTAACCCTAACCCTAACCCTAACCCTAACCCTAACCCTAACCCTAACCCTAACCCTAACCCTAACCCTAACCCTAACCCTAACCCTAACCCTAACCCTAACCCTAACCCTAACCCTAACCCTAACCCTAACCCTAACCCTAACCCTAACCCTAACCCTAACCCTAACCCTAACCCTAACCCTAACCCTAACCCTAACCCTAACCCTAACCCTAACCCTAACCCTAACCCTAACCCTAACCCTAACCCTAACCCTAACCCTAACCCTAACCCTAACCCTAACCCTAACCCTAACCCTAACCCTAACCCTAACCCTAACCCTAACCCTAACCCTAACCCTAACCCTAACCCTAACCCTAACCCTAACCCTAACCCTAACCCTAACCCTAACCCTAACCCTAACCCTAACCCTAACCCTAACCCTAACCCTAACCCTAACCCTAACCCTAACCCTAACCCTAACCCTAACCCTAACCCTAACCCTAACCCTAACCCTAACCCTAACCCTAACCCTAACCCTAACCCTAACCCTAACCCTAACCCTAACCCTAACCCTAACCCTAACCCTAACCCTAACCCTAACCCTAACCCTAACCCTAACCCTAACCCTAACCCTAACCCTAACCCTAACCCTAACCCTAACCCTAACCCTAACCCTAACCCTAACCCTAACCCTAACCCTAACCCTAACCCTAACCCTAACCCTAACCCTAACCCTAACCCTAACCCTAACCCTAACCCTAACCCTAACCCTAACCCTAACCCTAACCCTAACCCTAACCCTAACCCTAACCCTAACCCTAACCCTAACCCTAACCCTAACCCTAACCCTAACCCTAACCCTAACCCTAACCCTAACCCTAACCCTAACCCTAACCCTAACCCTAACCCTAACCCTAACCCTAACCCTAACCCTAACCCTAACCCTAACCCTAACCCTAACCCTAACCCTAACCCTAACCCTAACCCTAACCCTAACCCTAACCCTAACCCTAACCCTAACCCTAACCCTAACCCTAACCCTAACCCTAACCCTAACCCTAACCCTAACCCTAACCCTAACCCTAACCCTAACCCTAACCCTAACCCTAACCCTAACCCTAACCCTAACCCTAACCCTAACCCTAACCCTAACCCTAACCCTAACCCTAACCCTAACCCTAACCCTAACCCTAACCCTAACCCTAACCCTAACCCTAACCCTAACCCTAACCCTAACCCTAACCCTAACCCTAACCCTAACCCTAACCCTAACCCTAACCCTAACCCTAACCCTAACCCTAACCCTAACCCTAACCCTAACCCTAACCCTAACCCTAACCCTAACCCTAACCCTAACCCTAACCCTAACCCTAACCCTAACCCTAACCCTAACCCTAACCCTAACCCTAACCCTAACCCTAACCCTAACCCTAACCCTAACCCTAACCCTAACCCTAACCCTAACCCTAACCCTAACCCTAACCCTAACCCTAACCCTAACCCTAACCCTAACCCTAACCCTAACCCTAACCCTAACCCTAACCCTAACCCTAACCCTAACCCTAACCCTAACCCTAACCCTAACCCTAACCCTAACCCTAACCCTAACCCTAACCCTAACCCTAACCCTAACCCTAACCCTAACCCTAACCCTAACCCTAACCCTAACCCTAACCCTAACCCTAACCCTAACCCTAACCCTAACCCTAACCCTAACCCTAACCCTAACCCTAACCCTAACCCTAACCCTAACCCTAACCCTAACCCTAACCCTAACCCTAACCCTAACCCTAACCCTAACCCTAACCCTAACCCTAACCCTAACCCTAACCCTAACCCTAACCCTAACCCTAACCCTAACCCTAACCCTAACCCTAACCCTAACCCTAACCCTAACCCTAACCCTAACCCTAACCCTAACCCTAACCCTAACCCTAACCCTAACCCTAACCCTAACCCTAACCCTAACCCTAACCCTAACCCTAACCCTAACCCTAACCCTAACCCTAACCCTAACCCTAACCCTAACCCTAACCCTAACCCTAACCCTAACCCTAACCCTAACCCTAACCCTAACCCTAACCCTAACCCTAACCCTAACCCTAACCCTAACCCTAACCCTAACCCTAACCCTAACCCTAACCCTAACCCTAACCCTAACCCTAACCCTAACCCTAACCCTAACCCTAACCCTAACCCTAACCCTAACCCTAACCCTAACCCTAACCCTAACCCTAACCCTAACCCTAACCCTAACCCTAACCCTAACCCTAACCCTAACCCTAACCCTAACCCTAACCCTAACCCTAACCCTAACCCTAACCCTAACCCTAACCCTAACCCTAACCCTAACCCTAACCCTAACCCTAACCCTAACCCTAACCCTAACCCTAACCCTAACCCTAACCCTAACCCTAACCCTAACCCTAACCCTAACCCTAACCCTAACCCTAACCCTAACCCTAACCCTAACCCTAACCCTAACCCTAACCCTAACCCTAACCCTAACCCTAACCCTAACCCTAACCCTAACCCTAACCCTAACCCTAACCCTAACCCTAACCCTAACCCTAACCCTAACCCTAACCCTAACCCTAACCCTAACCCTAACCCTAACCCTAACCCTAACCCTAACCCTAACCCTAACCCTAACCCTAACCCTAACCCTAACCCTAACCCTAACCCTAACCCTAACCCTAACCCTAACCCTAACCCTAACCCTAACCCTAACCCTAACCCTAACCCTAACCCTAACCCTAACCCTAACCCTAACCCTAACCCTAACCCTAACCCTAACCCTAACCCTAACCCTAACCCTAACCCTAACCCTAACCCTAACCCTAACCCTAACCCTAACCCTAACCCTAACCCTAACCCTAACCCTAACCCTAACCCTAACCCTAACCCTAACCCTAACCCTAACCCTAACCCTAACCCTAACCCTAACCCTAACCCTAACCCTAACCCTAACCCTAACCCTAACCCTAACCCTAACCCTAACCCTAACCCTAACCCTAACCCTAACCCTAACCCTAACCCTAACCCTAACCCTAACCCTAACCCTAACCCTAACCCTAACCCTAACCCTAACCCTAACCCTAACCCTAACCCTAACCCTAACCCTAACCCTAACCCTAACCCTAACCCTAACCCTAACCCTAACCCTAACCCTAACCCTAACCCTAACCCTAACCCTAACCCTAACCCTAACCCTAACCCTAACCCTAACCCTAACCCTAACCCTAACCCTAACCCTAACCCTAACCCTAACCCTAACCCTAACCCTAACCCTAACCCTAACCCTAACCCTAACCCTAACCCTAACCCTAACCCTAACCCTAACCCTAACCCTAACCCTAACCCTAACCCTAACCCTAACCCTAACCCTAACCCTAACCCTAACCCTAACCCTAACCCTAACCCTAACCCTAACCCTAACCCTAACCCTAACCCTAACCCTAACCCTAACCCTAACCCTAACCCTAACCCTAACCCTAACCCTAACCCTAACCCTAACCCTAACCCTAACCCTAACCCTAACCCTAACCCTAACCCTAACCCTAACCCTAACCCTAACCCTAACCCTAACCCTAACCCTAACCCTAACCCTAACCCTAACCCTAACCCTAACCCTAACCCTAACCCTAACCCTAACCCTAACCCTAACCCTAACCCTAACCCTAACCCTAACCCTAACCCTAACCCTAACCCTAACCCTAACCCTAACCCTAACCCTAACCCTAACCCTAACCCTAACCCTAACCCTAACCCTAACCCTAACCCTAACCCTAACCCTAACCCTAACCCTAACCCTAACCCTAACCCTAACCCTAACCCTAACCCTAACCCTAACCCTAACCCTAACCCTAACCCTAACCCTAACCCTAACCCTAACCCTAACCCTAACCCTAACCCTAACCCTAACCCTAACCCTAACCCTAACCCTAACCCTAACCCTAACCCTAACCCTAACCCTAACCCTAACCCTAACCCTAACCCTAACCCTAACCCTAACCCTAACCCTAACCCTAACCCTAACCCTAACCCTAACCCTAACCCTAACCCTAACCCTAACCCTAACCCTAACCCTAACCCTAACCCTAACCCTAACCCTAACCCTAACCCTAACCCTAACCCTAACCCTAACCCTAACCCTAACCCTAACCCTAACCCTAACCCTAACCCTAACCCTAACCCTAACCCTAACCCTAACCCTAACCCTAACCCTAACCCTAACCCTAACCCTAACCCTAACCCTAACCCTAACCCTAACCCTAACCCTAACCCTAACCCTAACCCTAACCCTAACCCTAACCCTAACCCTAACCCTAACCCTAACCCTAACCCTAACCCTAACCCTAACCCTAACCCTAACCCTAACCCTAACCCTAACCCTAACCCTAACCCTAACCCTAACCCTAACCCTAACCCTAACCCTAACCCTAACCCTAACCCTAACCCTAACCCTAACCCTAACCCTAACCCTAACCCTAACCCTAACCCTAACCCTAACCCTAACCCTAACCCTAACCCTAACCCTAACCCTAACCCTAACCCTAACCCTAACCCTAACCCTAACCCTAACCCTAACCCTAACCCTAACCCTAACCCTAACCCTAACCCTAACCCTAACCCTAACCCTAACCCTAACCCTAACCCTAACCCTAACCCTAACCCTAACCCTAACCCTAACCCTAACCCTAACCCTAACCCTAACCCTAACCCTAACCCTAACCCTAACCCTAACCCTAACCCTAACCCTAACCCTAACCCTAACCCTAACCCTAACCCTAACCCTAACCCTAACCCTAACCCTAACCCTAACCCTAACCCTAACCCTAACCCTAACCCTAACCCTAACCCTAACCCTAACCCTAACCCTAACCCTAACCCTAACCCTAACCCTAACCCTAACCCTAACCCTAACCCTAACCCTAACCCTAACCCTAACCCTAACCCTAACCCTAACCCTAACCCTAACCCTAACCCTAACCCTAACCCTAACCCTAACCCTAACCCTAACCCTAACCCTAACCCTAACCCTAACCCTAACCCTAACCCTAACCCTAACCCTAACCCTAACCCTAACCCTAACCCTAACCCTAACCCTAACCCTAACCCTAACCCTAACCCTAACCCTAACCCTAACCCTAACCCTAACCCTAACCCTAACCCTAACCCTAACCCTAACCCTAACCCTAACCCTAACCCTAACCCTAACCCTAACCCTAACCCTAACCCTAACCCTAACCCTAACCCTAACCCTAACCCTAACCCTAACCCTAACCCTAACCCTAACCCTAACCCTAACCCTAACCCTAACCCTAACCCTAACCCTAACCCTAACCCTAACCCTAACCCTAACCCTAACCCTAACCCTAACCCTAACCCTAACCCTAACCCTAACCCTAACCCTAACCCTAACCCTAACCCTAACCCTAACCCTAACCCTAACCCTAACCCTAACCCTAACCCTAACCCTAACCCTAACCCTAACCCTAACCCTAACCCTAACCCTAACCCTAACCCTAACCCTAACCCTAACCCTAACCCTAACCCTAACCCTAACCCTAACCCTAACCCTAACCCTAACCCTAACCCTAACCCTAACCCTAACCCTAACCCTAACCCTAACCCTAACCCTAACCCTAACCCTAACCCTAACCCTAACCCTAACCCTAACCCTAACCCTAACCCTAACCCTAACCCTAACCCTAACCCTAACCCTAACCCTAACCCTAACCCTAACCCTAACCCTAACCCTAACCCTAACCCTAACCCTAACCCTAACCCTAACCCTAACCCTAACCCTAACCCTAACCCTAACCCTAACCCTAACCCTAACCCTAACCCTAACCCTAACCCTAACCCTAACCCTAACCCTAACCCTAACCCTAACCCTAACCCTAACCCTAACCCTAACCCTAACCCTAACCCTAACCCTAACCCTAACCCTAACCCTAACCCTAACCCTAACCCTAACCCTAACCCTAACCCTAACCCTAACCCTAACCCTAACCCTAACCCTAACCCTAACCCTAACCCTAACCCTAACCCTAACCCTAACCCTAACCCTAACCCTAACCCTAACCCTAACCCTAACCCTAACCCTAACCCTAACCCTAACCCTAACCCTAACCCTAACCCTAACCCTAACCCTAACCCTAACCCTAACCCTAACCCTAACCCTAACCCTAACCCTAACCCTAACCCTAACCCTAACCCTAACCCTAACCCTAACCCTAACCCTAACCCTAACCCTAACCCTAACCCTAACCCTAACCCTAACCCTAACCCTAACCCTAACCCTAACCCTAACCCTAACCCTAACCCTAACCCTAACCCTAACCCTAACCCTAACCCTAACCCTAACCCTAACCCTAACCCTAACCCTAACCCTAACCCTAACCCTAACCCTAACCCTAACCCTAACCCTAACCCTAACCCTAACCCTAACCCTAACCCTAACCCTAACCCTAACCCTAACCCTAACCCTAACCCTAACCCTAACCCTAACCCTAACCCTAACCCTAACCCTAACCCTAACCCTAACCCTAACCCTAACCCTAACCCTAACCCTAACCCTAACCCTAACCCTAACCCTAACCCTAACCCTAACCCTAACCCTAACCCTAACCCTAACCCTAACCCTAACCCTAACCCTAACCCTAACCCTAACCCTAACCCTAACCCTAACCCTAACCCTAACCCTAACCCTAACCCTAACCCTAACCCTAACCCTAACCCTAACCCTAACCCTAACCCTAACCCTAACCCTAACCCTAACCCTAACCCTAACCCTAACCCTAACCCTAACCCTAACCCTAACCCTAACCCTAACCCTAACCCTAACCCTAACCCTAACCCTAACCCTAACCCTAACCCTAACCCTAACCCTAACCCTAACCCTAACCCTAACCCTAACCCTAACCCTAACCCTAACCCTAACCCTAACCCTAACCCTAACCCTAACCCTAACCCTAACCCTAACCCTAACCCTAACCCTAACCCTAACCCTAACCCTAACCCTAACCCTAACCCTAACCCTAACCCTAACCCTAACCCTAACCCTAACCCTAACCCTAACCCTAACCCTAACCCTAACCCTAACCCTAACCCTAACCCTAACCCTAACCCTAACCCTAACCCTAACCCTAACCCTAACCCTAACCCTAACCCTAACCCTAACCCTAACCCTAACCCTAACCCTAACCCTAACCCTAACCCTAACCCTAACCCTAACCCTAACCCTAACCCTAACCCTAACCCTAACCCTAACCCTAACCCTAACCCTAACCCTAACCCTAACCCTAACCCTAACCCTAACCCTAACCCTAACCCTAACCCTAACCCTAACCCTAACCCTAACCCTAACCCTAACCCTAACCCTAACCCTAACCCTAACCCTAACCCTAACCCTAACCCTAACCCTAACCCTAACCCTAACCCTAACCCTAACCCTAACCCTAACCCTAACCCTAACCCTAACCCTAACCCTAACCCTAACCCTAACCCTAACCCTAACCCTAACCCTAACCCTAACCCTAACCCTAACCCTAACCCTAACCCTAACCCTAACCCTAACCCTAACCCTAACCCTAACCCTAACCCTAACCCTAACCCTAACCCTAACCCTAACCCTAACCCTAACCCTAACCCTAACCCTAACCCTAACCCTAACCCTAACCCTAACCCTAACCCTAACCCTAACCCTAACCCTAACCCTAACCCTAACCCTAACCCTAACCCTAACCCTAACCCTAACCCTAACCCTAACCCTAACCCTAACCCTAACCCTAACCCTAACCCTAACCCTAACCCTAACCCTAACCCTAACCCTAACCCTAACCCTAACCCTAACCCTAACCCTAACCCTAACCCTAACCCTAACCCTAACCCTAACCCTAACCCTAACCCTAACCCTAACCCTAACCCTAACCCTAACCCTAACCCTAACCCTAACCCTAACCCTAACCCTAACCCTAACCCTAACCCTAACCCTAACCCTAACCCTAACCCTAACCCTAACCCTAACCCTAACCCTAACCCTAACCCTAACCCTAACCCTAACCCTAACCCTAACCCTAACCCTAACCCTAACCCTAACCCTAACCCTAACCCTAACCCTAACCCTAACCCTAACCCTAACCCTAACCCTAACCCTAACCCTAACCCTAACCCTAACCCTAACCCTAACCCTAACCCTAACCCTAACCCTAACCCTAACCCTAACCCTAACCCTAACCCTAACCCTAACCCTAACCCTAACCCTAACCCTAACCCTAACCCTAACCCTAACCCTAACCCTAACCCTAACCCTAACCCTAACCCTAACCCTAACCCTAACCCTAACCCTAACCCTAACCCTAACCCTAACCCTAACCCTAACCCTAACCCTAACCCTAACCCTAACCCTAACCCTAACCCTAACCCTAACCCTAACCCTAACCCTAACCCTAACCCTAACCCTAACCCTAACCCTAACCCTAACCCTAACCCTAACCCTAACCCTAACCCTAACCCTAACCCTAACCCTAACCCTAACCCTAACCCTAACCCTAACCCTAACCCTAACCCTAACCCTAACCCTAACCCTAACCCTAACCCTAACCCTAACCCTAACCCTAACCCTAACCCTAACCCTAACCCTAACCCTAACCCTAACCCTAACCCTAACCCTAACCCTAACCCTAACCCTAACCCTAACCCTAACCCTAACCCTAACCCTAACCCTAACCCTAACCCTAACCCTAACCCTAACCCTAACCCTAACCCTAACCCTAACCCTAACCCTAACCCTAACCCTAACCCTAACCCTAACCCTAACCCTAACCCTAACCCTAACCCTAACCCTAACCCTAACCCTAACCCTAACCCTAACCCTAACCCTAACCCTAACCCTAACCCTAACCCTAACCCTAACCCTAACCCTAACCCTAACCCTAACCCTAACCCTAACCCTAACCCTAACCCTAACCCTAACCCTAACCCTAACCCTAACCCTAACCCTAACCCTAACCCTAACCCTAACCCTAACCCTAACCCTAACCCTAACCCTAACCCTAACCCTAACCCTAACCCTAACCCTAACCCTAACCCTAACCCTAACCCTAACCCTAACCCTAACCCTAACCCTAACCCTAACCCTAACCCTAACCCTAACCCTAACCCTAACCCTAACCCTAACCCTAACCCTAACCCTAACCCTAACCCTAACCCTAACCCTAACCCTAACCCTAACCCTAACCCTAACCCTAACCCTAACCCTAACCCTAACCCTAACCCTAACCCTAACCCTAACCCTAACCCTAACCCTAACCCTAACCCTAACCCTAACCCTAACCCTAACCCTAACCCTAACCCTAACCCTAACCCTAACCCTAACCCTAACCCTAACCCTAACCCTAACCCTAACCCTAACCCTAACCCTAACCCTAACCCTAACCCTAACCCTAACCCTAACCCTAACCCTAACCCTAACCCTAACCCTAACCCTAACCCTAACCCTAACCCTAACCCTAACCCTAACCCTAACCCTAACCCTAACCCTAACCCTAACCCTAACCCTAACCCTAACCCTAACCCTAACCCTAACCCTAACCCTAACCCTAACCCTAACCCTAACCCTAACCCTAACCCTAACCCTAACCCTAACCCTAACCCTAACCCTAACCCTAACCCTAACCCTAACCCTAACCCTAACCCTAACCCTAACCCTAACCCTAACCCTAACCCTAACCCTAACCCTAACCCTAACCCTAACCCTAACCCTAACCCTAACCCTAACCCTAACCCTAACCCTAACCCTAACCCTAACCCTAACCCTAACCCTAACCCTAACCCTAACCCTAACCCTAACCCTAACCCTAACCCTAACCCTAACCCTAACCCTAACCCTAACCCTAACCCTAACCCTAACCCTAACCCTAACCCTAACCCTAACCCTAACCCTAACCCTAACCCTAACCCTAACCCTAACCCTAACCCTAACCCTAACCCTAACCCTAACCCTAACCCTAACCCTAACCCTAACCCTAACCCTAACCCTAACCCTAACCCTAACCCTAACCCTAACCCTAACCCTAACCCTAACCCTAACCCTAACCCTAACCCTAACCCTAACCCTAACCCTAACCCTAACCCTAACCCTAACCCTAACCCTAACCCTAACCCTAACCCTAACCCTAACCCTAACCCTAACCCTAACCCTAACCCTAACCCTAACCCTAACCCTAACCCTAACCCTAACCCTAACCCTAACCCTAACCCTAACCCTAACCCTAACCCTAACCCTAACCCTAACCCTAACCCTAACCCTAACCCTAACCCTAACCCTAACCCTAACCCTAACCCTAACCCTAACCCTAACCCTAACCCTAACCCTAACCCTAACCCTAACCCTAACCCTAACCCTAACCCTAACCCTAACCCTAACCCTAACCCTAACCCTAACCCTAACCCTAACCCTAACCCTAACCCTAACCCTAACCCTAACCCTAACCCTAACCCTAACCCTAACCCTAACCCTAACCCTAACCCTAACCCTAACCCTAACCCTAACCCTAACCCTAACCCTAACCCTAACCCTAACCCTAACCCTAACCCTAACCCTAACCCTAACCCTAACCCTAACCCTAACCCTAACCCTAACCCTAACCCTAACCCTAACCCTAACCCTAACCCTAACCCTAACCCTAACCCTAACCCTAACCCTAACCCTAACCCTAACCCTAACCCTAACCCTAACCCTAACCCTAACCCTAACCCTAACCCTAACCCTAACCCTAACCCTAACCCTAACCCTAACCCTAACCCTAACCCTAACCCTAACCCTAACCCTAACCCTAACCCTAACCCTAACCCTAACCCTAACCCTAACCCTAACCCTAACCCTAACCCTAACCCTAACCCTAACCCTAACCCTAACCCTAACCCTAACCCTAACCCTAACCCTAACCCTAACCCTAACCCTAACCCTAACCCTAACCCTAACCCTAACCCTAACCCTAACCCTAACCCTAACCCTAACCCTAACCCTAACCCTAACCCTAACCCTAACCCTAACCCTAACCCTAACCCTAACCCTAACCCTAACCCTAACCCTAACCCTAACCCTAACCCTAACCCTAACCCTAACCCTAACCCTAACCCTAACCCTAACCCTAACCCTAACCCTAACCCTAACCCTAACCCTAACCCTAACCCTAACCCTAACCCTAACCCTAACCCTAACCCTAACCCTAACCCTAACCCTAACCCTAACCCTAACCCTAACCCTAACCCTAACCCTAACCCTAACCCTAACCCTAACCCTAACCCTAACCCTAACCCTAACCCTAACCCTAACCCTAACCCTAACCCTAACCCTAACCCTAACCCTAACCCTAACCCTAACCCTAACCCTAACCCTAACCCTAACCCTAACCCTAACCCTAACCCTAACCCTAACCCTAACCCTAACCCTAACCCTAACCCTAACCCTAACCCTAACCCTAACCCTAACCCTAACCCTAACCCTAACCCTAACCCTAACCCTAACCCTAACCCTAACCCTAACCCTAACCCTAACCCTAACCCTAACCCTAACCCTAACCCTAACCCTAACCCTAACCCTAACCCTAACCCTAACCCTAACCCTAACCCTAACCCTAACCCTAACCCTAACCCTAACCCTAACCCTAACCCTAACCCTAACCCTAACCCTAACCCTAACCCTAACCCTAACCCTAACCCTAACCCTAACCCTAACCCTAACCCTAACCCTAACCCTAACCCTAACCCTAACCCTAACCCTAACCCTAACCCTAACCCTAACCCTAACCCTAACCCTAACCCTAACCCTAACCCTAACCCTAACCCTAACCCTAACCCTAACCCTAACCCTAACCCTAACCCTAACCCTAACCCTAACCCTAACCCTAACCCTAACCCTAACCCTAACCCTAACCCTAACCCTAACCCTAACCCTAACCCTAACCCTAACCCTAACCCTAACCCTAACCCTAACCCTAACCCTAACCCTAACCCTAACCCTAACCCTAACCCTAACCCTAACCCTAACCCTAACCCTAACCCTAACCCTAACCCTAACCCTAACCCTAACCCTAACCCTAACCCTAACCCTAACCCTAACCCTAACCCTAACCCTAACCCTAACCCTAACCCTAACCCTAACCCTAACCCTAACCCTAACCCTAACCCTAACCCTAACCCTAACCCTAACCCTAACCCTAACCCTAACCCTAACCCTAACCCTAACCCTAACCCTAACCCTAACCCTAACCCTAACCCTAACCCTAACCCTAACCCTAACCCTAACCCTAACCCTAACCCTAACCCTAACCCTAACCCTAACCCTAACCCTAACCCTAACCCTAACCCTAACCCTAACCCTAACCCTAACCCTAACCCTAACCCTAACCCTAACCCTAACCCTAACCCTAACCCTAACCCTAACCCTAACCCTAACCCTAACCCTAACCCTAACCCTAACCCTAACCCTAACCCTAACCCTAACCCTAACCCTAACCCTAACCCTAACCCTAACCCTAACCCTAACCCTAACCCTAACCCTAACCCTAACCCTAACCCTAACCCTAACCCTAACCCTAACCCTAACCCTAACCCTAACCCTAACCCTAACCCTAACCCTAACCCTAACCCTAACCCTAACCCTAACCCTAACCCTAACCCTAACCCTAACCCTAACCCTAACCCTAACCCTAACCCTAACCCTAACCCTAACCCTAACCCTAACCCTAACCCTAACCCTAACCCTAACCCTAACCCTAACCCTAACCCTAACCCTAACCCTAACCCTAACCCTAACCCTAACCCTAACCCTAACCCTAACCCTAACCCTAACCCTAACCCTAACCCTAACCCTAACCCTAACCCTAACCCTAACCCTAACCCTAACCCTAACCCTAACCCTAACCCTAACCCTAACCCTAACCCTAACCCTAACCCTAACCCTAACCCTAACCCTAACCCTAACCCTAACCCTAACCCTAACCCTAACCCTAACCCTAACCCTAACCCTAACCCTAACCCTAACCCTAACCCTAACCCTAACCCTAACCCTAACCCTAACCCTAACCCTAACCCTAACCCTAACCCTAACCCTAACCCTAACCCTAACCCTAACCCTAACCCTAACCCTAACCCTAACCCTAACCCTAACCCTAACCCTAACCCTAACCCTAACCCTAACCCTAACCCTAACCCTAACCCTAACCCTAACCCTAACCCTAACCCTAACCCTAACCCTAACCCTAACCCTAACCCTAACCCTAACCCTAACCCTAACCCTAACCCTAACCCTAACCCTAACCCTAACCCTAACCCTAACCCTAACCCTAACCCTAACCCTAACCCTAACCCTAACCCTAACCCTAACCCTAACCCTAACCCTAACCCTAACCCTAACCCTAACCCTAACCCTAACCCTAACCCTAACCCTAACCCTAACCCTAACCCTAACCCTAACCCTAACCCTAACCCTAACCCTAACCCTAACCCTAACCCTAACCCTAACCCTAACCCTAACCCTAACCCTAACCCTAACCCTAACCCTAACCCTAACCCTAACCCTAACCCTAACCCTAACCCTAACCCTAACCCTAACCCTAACCCTAACCCTAACCCTAACCCTAACCCTAACCCTAACCCTAACCCTAACCCTAACCCTAACCCTAACCCTAACCCTAACCCTAACCCTAACCCTAACCCTAACCCTAACCCTAACCCTAACCCTAACCCTAACCCTAACCCTAACCCTAACCCTAACCCTAACCCTAACCCTAACCCTAACCCTAACCCTAACCCTAACCCTAACCCTAACCCTAACCCTAACCCTAACCCTAACCCTAACCCTAACCCTAACCCTAACCCTAACCCTAACCCTAACCCTAACCCTAACCCTAACCCTAACCCTAACCCTAACCCTAACCCTAACCCTAACCCTAACCCTAACCCTAACCCTAACCCTAACCCTAACCCTAACCCTAACCCTAACCCTAACCCTAACCCTAACCCTAACCCTAACCCTAACCCTAACCCTAACCCTAACCCTAACCCTAACCCTAACCCTAACCCTAACCCTAACCCTAACCCTAACCCTAACCCTAACCCTAACCCTAACCCTAACCCTAACCCTAACCCTAACCCTAACCCTAACCCTAACCCTAACCCTAACCCTAACCCTAACCCTAACCCTAACCCTAACCCTAACCCTAACCCTAACCCTAACCCTAACCCTAACCCTAACCCTAACCCTAACCCTAACCCTAACCCTAACCCTAACCCTAACCCTAACCCTAACCCTAACCCTAACCCTAACCCTAACCCTAACCCTAACCCTAACCCTAACCCTAACCCTAACCCTAACCCTAACCCTAACCCTAACCCTAACCCTAACCCTAACCCTAACCCTAACCCTAACCCTAACCCTAACCCTAACCCTAACCCTAACCCTAACCCTAACCCTAACCCTAACCCTAACCCTAACCCTAACCCTAACCCTAACCCTAACCCTAACCCTAACCCTAACCCTAACCCTAACCCTAACCCTAACCCTAACCCTAACCCTAACCCTAACCCTAACCCTAACCCTAACCCTAACCCTAACCCTAACCCTAACCCTAACCCTAACCCTAACCCTAACCCTAACCCTAACCCTAACCCTAACCCTAACCCTAACCCTAACCCTAACCCTAACCCTAACCCTAACCCTAACCCTAACCCTAACCCTAACCCTAACCCTAACCCTAACCCTAACCCTAACCCTAACCCTAACCCTAACCCTAACCCTAACCCTAACCCTAACCCTAACCCTAACCCTAACCCTAACCCTAACCCTAACCCTAACCCTAACCCTAACCCTAACCCTAACCCTAACCCTAACCCTAACCCTAACCCTAACCCTAACCCTAACCCTAACCCTAACCCTAACCCTAACCCTAACCCTAACCCTAACCCTAACCCTAACCCTAACCCTAACCCTAACCCTAACCCTAACCCTAACCCTAACCCTAACCCTAACCCTAACCCTAACCCTAACCCTAACCCTAACCCTAACCCTAACCCTAACCCTAACCCTAACCCTAACCCTAACCCTAACCCTAACCCTAACCCTAACCCTAACCCTAACCCTAACCCTAACCCTAACCCTAACCCTAACCCTAACCCTAACCCTAACCCTAACCCTAACCCTAACCCTAACCCTAACCCTAACCCTAACCCTAACCCTAACCCTAACCCTAACCCTAACCCTAACCCTAACCCTAACCCTAACCCTAACCCTAACCCTAACCCTAACCCTAACCCTAACCCTAACCCTAACCCTAACCCTAACCCTAACCCTAACCCTAACCCTAACCCTAACCCTAACCCTAACCCTAACCCTAACCCTAACCCTAACCCTAACCCTAACCCTAACCCTAACCCTAACCCTAACCCTAACCCTAACCCTAACCCTAACCCTAACCCTAACCCTAACCCTAACCCTAACCCTAACCCTAACCCTAACCCTAACCCTAACCCTAACCCTAACCCTAACCCTAACCCTAACCCTAACCCTAACCCTAACCCTAACCCTAACCCTAACCCTAACCCTAACCCTAACCCTAACCCTAACCCTAACCCTAACCCTAACCCTAACCCTAACCCTAACCCTAACCCTAACCCTAACCCTAACCCTAACCCTAACCCTAACCCTAACCCTAACCCTAACCCTAACCCTAACCCTAACCCTAACCCTAACCCTAACCCTAACCCTAACCCTAACCCTAACCCTAACCCTAACCCTAACCCTAACCCTAACCCTAACCCTAACCCTAACCCTAACCCTAACCCTAACCCTAACCCTAACCCTAACCCTAACCCTAACCCTAACCCTAACCCTAACCCTAACCCTAACCCTAACCCTAACCCTAACCCTAACCCTAACCCTAACCCTAACCCTAACCCTAACCCTAACCCTAACCCTAACCCTAACCCTAACCCTAACCCTAACCCTAACCCTAACCCTAACCCTAACCCTAACCCTAACCCTAACCCTAACCCTAACCCTAACCCTAACCCTAACCCTAACCCTAACCCTAACCCTAACCCTAACCCTAACCCTAACCCTAACCCTAACCCTAACCCTAACCCTAACCCTAACCCTAACCCTAACCCTAACCCTAACCCTAACCCTAACCCTAACCCTAACCCTAACCCTAACCCTAACCCTAACCCTAACCCTAACCCTAACCCTAACCCTAACCCTAACCCTAACCCTAACCCTAACCCTAACCCTAACCCTAACCCTAACCCTAACCCTAACCCTAACCCTAACCCTAACCCTAACCCTAACCCTAACCCTAACCCTAACCCTAACCCTAACCCTAACCCTAACCCTAACCCTAACCCTAACCCTAACCCTAACCCTAACCCTAACCCTAACCCTAACCCTAACCCTAACCCTAACCCTAACCCTAACCCTAACCCTAACCCTAACCCTAACCCTAACCCTAACCCTAACCCTAACCCTAACCCTAACCCTAACCCTAACCCTAACCCTAACCCTAACCCTAACCCTAACCCTAACCCTAACCCTAACCCTAACCCTAACCCTAACCCTAACCCTAACCCTAACCCTAACCCTAACCCTAACCCTAACCCTAACCCTAACCCTAACCCTAACCCTAACCCTAACCCTAACCCTAACCCTAACCCTAACCCTAACCCTAACCCTAACCCTAACCCTAACCCTAACCCTAACCCTAACCCTAACCCTAACCCTAACCCTAACCCTAACCCTAACCCTAACCCTAACCCTAACCCTAACCCTAACCCTAACCCTAACCCTAACCCTAACCCTAACCCTAACCCTAACCCTAACCCTAACCCTAACCCTAACCCTAACCCTAACCCTAACCCTAACCCTAACCCTAACCCTAACCCTAACCCTAACCCTAACCCTAACCCTAACCCTAACCCTAACCCTAACCCTAACCCTAACCCTAACCCTAACCCTAACCCTAACCCTAACCCTAACCCTAACCCTAACCCTAACCCTAACCCTAACCCTAACCCTAACCCTAACCCTAACCCTAACCCTAACCCTAACCCTAACCCTAACCCTAACCCTAACCCTAACCCTAACCCTAACCCTAACCCTAACCCTAACCCTAACCCTAACCCTAACCCTAACCCTAACCCTAACCCTAACCCTAACCCTAACCCTAACCCTAACCCTAACCCTAACCCTAACCCTAACCCTAACCCTAACCCTAACCCTAACCCTAACCCTAACCCTAACCCTAACCCTAACCCTAACCCTAACCCTAACCCTAACCCTAACCCTAACCCTAACCCTAACCCTAACCCTAACCCTAACCCTAACCCTAACCCTAACCCTAACCCTAACCCTAACCCTAACCCTAACCCTAACCCTAACCCTAACCCTAACCCTAACCCTAACCCTAACCCTAACCCTAACCCTAACCCTAACCCTAACCCTAACCCTAACCCTAACCCTAACCCTAACCCTAACCCTAACCCTAACCCTAACCCTAACCCTAACCCTAACCCTAACCCTAACCCTAACCCTAACCCTAACCCTAACCCTAACCCTAACCCTAACCCTAACCCTAACCCTAACCCTAACCCTAACCCTAACCCTAACCCTAACCCTAACCCTAACCCTAACCCTAACCCTAACCCTAACCCTAACCCTAACCCTAACCCTAACCCTAACCCTAACCCTAACCCTAACCCTAACCCTAACCCTAACCCTAACCCTAACCCTAACCCTAACCCTAACCCTAACCCTAACCCTAACCCTAACCCTAACCCTAACCCTAACCCTAACCCTAACCCTAACCCTAACCCTAACCCTAACCCTAACCCTAACCCTAACCCTAACCCTAACCCTAACCCTAACCCTAACCCTAACCCTAACCCTAACCCTAACCCTAACCCTAACCCTAACCCTAACCCTAACCCTAACCCTAACCCTAACCCTAACCCTAACCCTAACCCTAACCCTAACCCTAACCCTAACCCTAACCCTAACCCTAACCCTAACCCTAACCCTAACCCTAACCCTAACCCTAACCCTAACCCTAACCCTAACCCTAACCCTAACCCTAACCCTAACCCTAACCCTAACCCTAACCCTAACCCTAACCCTAACCCTAACCCTAACCCTAACCCTAACCCTAACCCTAACCCTAACCCTAACCCTAACCCTAACCCTAACCCTAACCCTAACCCTAACCCTAACCCTAACCCTAACCCTAACCCTAACCCTAACCCTAACCCTAACCCTAACCCTAACCCTAACCCTAACCCTAACCCTAACCCTAACCCTAACCCTAACCCTAACCCTAACCCTAACCCTAACCCTAACCCTAACCCTAACCCTAACCCTAACCCTAACCCTAACCCTAACCCTAACCCTAACCCTAACCCTAACCCTAACCCTAACCCTAACCCTAACCCTAACCCTAACCCTAACCCTAACCCTAACCCTAACCCTAACCCTAACCCTAACCCTAACCCTAACCCTAACCCTAACCCTAACCCTAACCCTAACCCTAACCCTAACCCTAACCCTAACCCTAACCCTAACCCTAACCCTAACCCTAACCCTAACCCTAACCCTAACCCTAACCCTAACCCTAACCCTAACCCTAACCCTAACCCTAACCCTAACCCTAACCCTAACCCTAACCCTAACCCTAACCCTAACCCTAACCCTAACCCTAACCCTAACCCTAACCCTAACCCTAACCCTAACCCTAACCCTAACCCTAACCCTAACCCTAACCCTAACCCTAACCCTAACCCTAACCCTAACCCTAACCCTAACCCTAACCCTAACCCTAACCCTAACCCTAACCCTAACCCTAACCCTAACCCTAACCCTAACCCTAACCCTAACCCTAACCCTAACCCTAACCCTAACCCTAACCCTAACCCTAACCCTAACCCTAACCCTAACCCTAACCCTAACCCTAACCCTAACCCTAACCCTAACCCTAACCCTAACCCTAACCCTAACCCTAACCCTAACCCTAACCCTAACCCTAACCCTAACCCTAACCCTAACCCTAACCCTAACCCTAACCCTAACCCTAACCCTAACCCTAACCCTAACCCTAACCCTAACCCTAACCCTAACCCTAACCCTAACCCTAACCCTAACCCTAACCCTAACCCTAACCCTAACCCTAACCCTAACCCTAACCCTAACCCTAACCCTAACCCTAACCCTAACCCTAACCCTAACCCTAACCCTAACCCTAACCCTAACCCTAACCCTAACCCTAACCCTAACCCTAACCCTAACCCTAACCCTAACCCTAACCCTAACCCTAACCCTAACCCTAACCCTAACCCTAACCCTAACCCTAACCCTAACCCTAACCCTAACCCTAACCCTAACCCTAACCCTAACCCTAACCCTAACCCTAACCCTAACCCTAACCCTAACCCTAACCCTAACCCTAACCCTAACCCTAACCCTAACCCTAACCCTAACCCTAACCCTAACCCTAACCCTAACCCTAACCCTAACCCTAACCCTAACCCTAACCCTAACCCTAACCCTAACCCTAACCCTAACCCTAACCCTAACCCTAACCCTAACCCTAACCCTAACCCTAACCCTAACCCTAACCCTAACCCTAACCCTAACCCTAACCCTAACCCTAACCCTAACCCTAACCCTAACCCTAACCCTAACCCTAACCCTAACCCTAACCCTAACCCTAACCCTAACCCTAACCCTAACCCTAACCCTAACCCTAACCCTAACCCTAACCCTAACCCTAACCCTAACCCTAACCCTAACCCTAACCCTAACCCTAACCCTAACCCTAACCCTAACCCTAACCCTAACCCTAACCCTAACCCTAACCCTAACCCTAACCCTAACCCTAACCCTAACCCTAACCCTAACCCTAACCCTAACCCTAACCCTAACCCTAACCCTAACCCTAACCCTAACCCTAACCCTAACCCTAACCCTAACCCTAACCCTAACCCTAACCCTAACCCTAACCCTAACCCTAACCCTAACCCTAACCCTAACCCTAACCCTAACCCTAACCCTAACCCTAACCCTAACCCTAACCCTAACCCTAACCCTAACCCTAACCCTAACCCTAACCCTAACCCTAACCCTAACCCTAACCCTAACCCTAACCCTAACCCTAACCCTAACCCTAACCCTAACCCTAACCCTAACCCTAACCCTAACCCTAACCCTAACCCTAACCCTAACCCTAACCCTAACCCTAACCCTAACCCTAACCCTAACCCTAACCCTAACCCTAACCCTAACCCTAACCCTAACCCTAACCCTAACCCTAACCCTAACCCTAACCCTAACCCTAACCCTAACCCTAACCCTAACCCTAACCCTAACCCTAACCCTAACCCTAACCCTAACCCTAACCCTAACCCTAACCCTAACCCTAACCCTAACCCTAACCCTAACCCTAACCCTAACCCTAACCCTAACCCTAACCCTAACCCTAACCCTAACCCTAACCCTAACCCTAACCCTAACCCTAACCCTAACCCTAACCCTAACCCTAACCCTAACCCTAACCCTAACCCTAACCCTAACCCTAACCCTAACCCTAACCCTAACCCTAACCCTAACCCTAACCCTAACCCTAACCCTAACCCTAACCCTAACCCTAACCCTAACCCTAACCCTAACCCTAACCCTAACCCTAACCCTAACCCTAACCCTAACCCTAACCCTAACCCTAACCCTAACCCTAACCCTAACCCTAACCCTAACCCTAACCCTAACCCGAACCCGAACCCGAACCCTAACCCTAACCCTAACCCGAACCCTAACCCTAACCCTAACCCTAACCCTAACCCTAACCCTAACCCTAACCCTAACCCTAACCCTAACCCTAACCCTAACCCTAACCCTAACCCTAACCCTAACCCTAACCCTAACCCTAACCCTAACCCTAACCCTAACCCTAACCCTAACCCTAACCCTAACCCTAACCCTAACCCTAACCCTAACCCTAACCCTAACCCTAACCCTAACCCTAACCCTAACCCTAACCCTAACCCTAACCCTAACCCTAACCCTAACCCTAACCCTAACCCTAACCCTAACCCTAACCCTAACCCTAACCCTAACCCTAACCCTAACCCTAACCCTAACCCTAACCCTAACCCTAACCCTAACCCTAACCCTAACCCTAACCCTAACCCTAACCCTAACCCTAACCCTAACCCTAACCCTAACCCTAACCCTAACCCTAACCCTAACCCTAACCCTAACCCTAACCCTAACCCTAACCCTAACCCTAACCCTAACCCTAACCCTAACCCTAACCCTAACCCTAACCCTAACCCTAACCCTAACCCTAACCCTAACCCTAACCCTAACCCTAACCCTAACCCTAACCCTAACCCTAACCCTAACCCTAACCCTAACCCTAACCCTAACCCTAACCCTAACCCTAACCCTAACCCTAACCCTAACCCTAACCCTAACCCTAACCCTAACCCTAACCCTAACCCTAACCCTAACCCTAACCCTAACCCTAACCCTAACCCTAACCCTAACCCTAACCCTAACCCTAACCCTAACCCTAACCCTAACCCTAACCCTAACCCTAACCCTAACCCTAACCCTAACCCTAACCCTAACCCTAACCCTAACCCTAACCCTAACCCTAACCCTAACCCTAACCCTAACCCTAACCCTAACCCTAACCCTAACCCTAACCCTAACCCTAACCCTAACCCTAACCCTAACCCTAACCCTAACCCTAACCCTAACCCTAACCCTAACCCTAACCCTAACCCTAACCCTAACCCTAACCCTAACCCTAACCCTAACCCTAACCCTAACCCTAACCCTAACCCTAACCCTAACCCTAACCCTAACCCTAACCCTAACCCTAACCCTAACCCTAACCCTAACCCTAACCCTAACCCTAACCCTAACCCTAACCCTAACCCTAACCCTAACCCTAACCCTAACCCTAACCCTAACCCTAACCCTAACCCTAACCCTAACCCTAACCCTAACCCTAACCCTAACCCTAACCCTAACCCTAACCCTAACCCTAACCCTAACCCTAACCCTAACCCTAACCCTAACCCTAACCCTAACCCTAACCCTAACCCTAACCCTAACCCTAACCCTAACCCTAACCCTAACCCTAACCCTAACCCTAACCCTAACCCTAACCCTAACCCTAACCCTAACCCTAACCCTAACCCTAACCCTAACCCTAACCCTAACCCTAACCCTAACCCTAACCCTAACCCTAACCCTAACCCTAACCCTAACCCTAACCCTAACCCTAACCCTAACCCTAACCCTAACCCTAACCCTAACCCTAACCCTAACCCTAACCCTAACCCTAACCCTAACCCTAACCCTAACCCTAACCCTAACCCTAACCCTAACCCTAACCCTAACCCTAACCCTAACCCTAACCCTAACCCTAACCCTAACCCTAACCCTAACCCTAACCCTAACCCTAACCCTAACCCTAACCCTAACCCTAACCCTAACCCTAACCCTAACCCTAACCCTAACCC
The DNA here is from genome assembly GCF_057233095.1 of Heloderma suspectum. NCBI lineage: Eukaryota > Metazoa > Chordata > Lepidosauria > Squamata > Helodermatidae > Heloderma > Heloderma suspectum. The sequence continues at coordinate 32,053,243 of NC_139472.1, read as the reverse complement.
TAACCCTAACCCTAACCCTAACCCTAACCCTAACCCTAACCCTAACCCTAACCCTAACCCTAACCCTAACCCTAACCCTAACCCTAACCCTAACCCTAACCCTAACCCTAACCCTAACCCTAACCCTAACCCTAACCCTAACCCTAACCCTAACCCTAACCCTAACCCTAACCCTAACCCTAACCCTAACCCTAACCCTAACCCTAACCCTAACCCTAACCCTAACCCTAACCCTAACCCTAACCCTAACCCTAACCCTAACCCTAACCCTAACCCTAACCCTAACCCTAACCCTAACCCTAACCCTAACCCTAACCCTAACCCTAACCCTAACCCTAACCCTAACCCTAACCCTAACCCTAACCCTAACCCTAACCCTAACCCTAACCCTAACCCTAACCCTAACCCTAACCCTAACCCTAACCCTAACCCTAACCCTAACCCTAACCCTAACCCTAACCCTAACCCTAACCCTAACCCTAACCCTAACCCTAACCCTAACCCTAACCCTAACCCTAACCCTAACCCTAACCCTAACCCTAACCCTAACCCTAACCCTAACCCTAACCCTAACCCTAACCCTAACCCTAACCCTAACCCTAACCCTAACCCTAACCCTAACCCTAACCCTAACCCTAACCCTAACCCTAACCCTAACCCTAACCCTAACCCTAACCCTAACCCTAACCCTAACCCTAACCCTAACCCTAACCCTAACCCTAACCCTAACCCTAACCCTAACCCTAACCCTAACCCTAACCCTAACCCTAACCCTAACCCTAACCCTAACCCTAACCCTAACCCTAACCCTAACCCTAACCCTAACCCTAACCCTAACCCTAACCCTAACCCTAACCCTAACCCTAACCCTAACCCTAACCCTAACCCTAACCCTAACCCTAACCCTAACCCTAACCCTAACCCTAACCCTAACCCTAACCCTAACCCTAACCCTAACCCTAACCCTAACCCTAACCCTAACCCTAACCCTAACCCTAACCCTAACCCTAACCCTAACCCTAACCCTAACCCTAACCCTAACCCTAACCCTAACCCTAACCCTAACCCTAACCCTAACCCTAACCCTAACCCTAACCCTAACCCTAACCCTAACCCTAACCCTAACCCTAACCCTAACCCTAACCCTAACCCTAACCCTAACCCTAACCCTAACCCTAACCCTAACCCTAACCCTAACCCTAACCCTAACCCTAACCCTAACCCTAACCCTAACCCTAACCCTAACCCTAACCCTAACCCTAACCCTAACCCTAACCCTAACCCTAACCCTAACCCTAACCCTAACCCTAACCCTAACCCTAACCCTAACCCTAACCCTAACCCTAACCCTAACCCTAACCCTAACCCTAACCCTAACCCTAACCCTAACCCTAACCCTAACCCTAACCCTAACCCTAACCCTAACCCTAACCCTAACCCTAACCCTAACCCTAACCCTAACCCTAACCCTAACCCTAACCCTAACCCTAACCCTAACCCTAACCCTAACCCTAACCCTAACCCTAACCCTAACCCTAACCCTAACCCTAACCCTAACCCTAACCCTAACCCTAACCCTAACCCTAACCCTAACCCTAACCCTAACCCTAACCCTAACCCTAACCCTAACCCTAACCCTAACCCTAACCCTAACCCTAACCCTAACCCTAACCCTAACCCTAACCCTAACCCTAACCCTAACCCTAACCCTAACCCTAACCCTAACCCTAACCCTAACCCTAACCCTAACCCTAACCCTAACCCTAACCCTAACCCTAACCCTAACCCTAACCCTAACCCTAACCCTAACCCTAACCCTAACCCTAACCCTAACCCTAACCCTAACCCTAACCCTAACCCTAACCCTAACCCTAACCCTAACCCTAACCCTAACCCTAACCCTAACCCTAACCCTAACCCTAACCCTAACCCTAACCCTAACCCTAACCCTAACCCTAACCCTAACCCTAACCCTAACCCTAACCCTAACCCTAACCCTAACCCTAACCCTAACCCTAACCCTAACCCTAACCCTAACCCTAACCCTAACCCTAACCCTAACCCTAACCCTAACCCTAACCCTAACCCTAACCCTAACCCTAACCCTAACCCTAACCCTAACCCTAACCCTAACCCTAACCCTAACCCTAACCCTAACCCTAACCCTAACCCTAACCCTAACCCTAACCCTAACCCTAACCCTAACCCTAACCCTAACCCTAACCCTAACCCTAACCCTAACCCTAACCCTAACCCTAACCCTAACCCTAACCCTAACCCTAACCCTAACCCTAACCCTAACCCTAACCCTAACCCTAACCCTAACCCTAACCCTAACCCTAACCCTAACCCTAACCCTAACCCTAACCCTAACCCTAACCCTAACCCTAACCCTAACCCTAACCCTAACCCTAACCCTAACCCTAACCCTAACCCTAACCCTAACCCTAACCCTAACCCTAACCCTAACCCTAACCCTAACCCTAACCCTAACCCTAACCCTAACCCTAACCCTAACCCTAACCCTAACCCTAACCCTAACCCTAACCCTAACCCTAACCCTAACCCTAACCCTAACCCTAACCCTAACCCTAACCCTAACCCTAACCCTAACCCTAACCCTAACCCTAACCCTAACCCTAACCCTAACCCTAACCCTAACCCTAACCCTAACCCTAACCCTAACCCTAACCCTAACCCTAACCCTAACCCTAACCCTAACCCTAACCCTAACCCTAACCCTAACCCTAACCCTAACCCTAACCCTAACCCTAACCCTAACCCTAACCCTAACCCTAACCCTAACCCTAACCCTAACCCTAACCCTAACCCTAACCCTAACCCTAACCCTAACCCTAACCCTAACCCTAACCCTAACCCTAACCCTAACCCTAACCCTAACCCTAACCCTAACCCTAACCCTAACCCTAACCCTAACCCTAACCCTAACCCTAACCCTAACCCTAACCCTAACCCTAACCCTAACCCTAACCCTAACCCTAACCCTAACCCTAACCCTAACCCTAACCCTAACCCTAACCCTAACCCTAACCCTAACCCTAACCCTAACCCTAACCCTAACCCTAACCCTAACCCTAACCCTAACCCTAACCCTAACCCTAACCCTAACCCTAACCCTAACCCTAACCCTAACCCTAACCCTAACCCTAACCCTAACCCTAACCCTAACCCTAACCCTAACCCTAACCCTAACCCTAACCCTAACCCTAACCCTAACCCTAACCCTAACCCTAACCCTAACCCTAACCCTAACCCTAACCCTAACCCTAACCCTAACCCTAACCCTAACCCTAACCCTAACCCTAACCCTAACCCTAACCCTAACCCTAACCCTAACCCTAACCCTAACCCTAACCCTAACCCTAACCCTAACCCTAACCCTAACCCTAACCCTAACCCTAACCCTAACCCTAACCCTAACCCTAACCCTAACCCTAACCCTAACCCTAACCCTAACCCTAACCCTAACCCTAACCCTAACCCTAACCCTAACCCTAACCCTAACCCTAACCCTAACCCTAACCCTAACCCTAACCCTAACCCTAACCCTAACCCTAACCCTAACCCTAACCCTAACCCTAACCCTAACCCTAACCCTAACCCTAACCCTAACCCTAACCCTAACCCTAACCCTAACCCTAACCCTAACCCTAACCCTAACCCTAACCCTAACCCTAACCCTAACCCTAACCCTAACCCTAACCCTAACCCTAACCCTAACCCTAACCCTAACCCTAACCCTAACCCTAACCCTAACCCTAACCCTAACCCTAACCCTAACCCTAACCCTAACCCTAACCCTAACCCTAACCCTAACCCTAACCCTAACCCTAACCCTAACCCTAACCCTAACCCTAACCCTAACCCTAACCCTAACCCTAACCCTAACCCTAACCCTAACCCTAACCCTAACCCTAACCCTAACCCTAACCCTAACCCTAACCCTAACCCTAACCCTAACCCTAACCCTAACCCTAACCCTAACCCTAACCCTAACCCTAACCCTAACCCTAACCCTAACCCTAACCCTAACCCTAACCCTAACCCTAACCCTAACCCTAACCCTAACCCTAACCCTAACCCTAACCCTAACCCTAACCCTAACCCTAACCCTAACCCTAACCCTAACCCTAACCCTAACCCTAACCCTAACCCTAACCCTAACCCTAACCCTAACCCTAACCCTAACCCTAACCCTAACCCTAACCCTAACCCTAACCCTAACCCTAACCCTAACCCTAACCCTAACCCTAACCCTAACCCTAACCCTAACCCTAACCCTAACCCTAACCCTAACCCTAACCCTAACCCTAACCCTAACCCTAACCCTAACCCTAACCCTAACCCTAACCCTAACCCTAACCCTAACCCTAACCCTAACCCTAACCCTAACCCTAACCCTAACCCTAACCCTAACCCTAACCCTAACCCTAACCCTAACCCTAACCCTAACCCTAACCCTAACCCTAACCCTAACCCTAACCCTAACCCTAACCCTAACCCTAACCCTAACCCTAACCCTAACCCTAACCCTAACCCTAACCCTAACCCTAACCCTAACCCTAACCCTAACCCTAACCCTAACCCTAACCCTAACCCTAACCCTAACCCTAACCCTAACCCTAACCCTAACCCTAACCCTAACCCTAACCCTAACCCTAACCCTAACCCTAACCCTAACCCTAACCCTAACCCTAACCCTAACCCTAACCCTAACCCTAACCCTAACCCTAACCCTAACCCTAACCCTAACCCTAACCCTAACCCTAACCCTAACCCTAACCCTAACCCTAACCCTAACCCTAACCCTAACCCTAACCCTAACCCTAACCCTAACCCTAACCCTAACCCTAACCCTAACCCTAACCCTAACCCTAACCCTAACCCTAACCCTAACCCTAACCCTAACCCTAACCCTAACCCTAACCCTAACCCTAACCCTAACCCTAACCCTAACCCTAACCCTAACCCTAACCCTAACCCTAACCCTAACCCTAACCCTAACCCTAACCCTAACCCTAACCCTAACCCTAACCCTAACCCTAACCCTAACCCTAACCCTAACCCTAACCCTAACCCTAACCCTAACCCTAACCCTAACCCTAACCCTAACCCTAACCCTAACCCTAACCCTAACCCTAACCCTAACCCTAACCCTAACCCTAACCCTAACCCTAACCCTAACCCTAACCCTAACCCTAACCCTAACCCTAACCCTAACCCTAACCCTAACCCTAACCCTAACCCTAACCCTAACCCTAACCCTAACCCTAACCCTAACCCTAACCCTAACCCTAACCCTAACCCTAACCCTAACCCTAACCCTAACCCTAACCCTAACCCTAACCCTAACCCTAACCCTAACCCTAACCCTAACCCTAACCCTAACCCTAACCCTAACCCTAACCCTAACCCTAACCCTAACCCTAACCCTAACCCTAACCCTAACCCTAACCCTAACCCTAACCCTAACCCTAACCCTAACCCTAACCCTAACCCTAACCCTAACCCTAACCCTAACCCTAACCCTAACCCTAACCCTAACCCTAACCCTAACCCTAACCCTAACCCTAACCCTAACCCTAACCCTAACCCTAACCCTAACCCTAACCCTAACCCTAACCCTAACCCTAACCCTAACCCTAACCCTAACCCTAACCCTAACCCTAACCCTAACCCTAACCCTAACCCTAACCCTAACCCTAACCCTAACCCTAACCCT